>NW_018164988.1:27107-28907 GCF_001263595.1 Phalaenopsis equestris | reverse complement strand
TTCAGCAGTCTGGTCAGTCTGGTCAGTCTGGTCAGCAGTCATACCAGAGGGGATCGTACAGAGCAGATGGTAGACAGGGTCCGTCACTTGCAGAGCGCATGAGTAGGGTATATTCTTTCAAGGACGAAGCCGTGTCAAAGATGTTCAGAAGTTTAATGAAGAAGTCAGAGTTCAAATTGCCAGAGCCAAGGAAACCGGAAGATGCTGATAAGAAGGATCAACCTAACTATTGTTCGTACCACAGACTCATTGGACACACCATAGAGGGATGCTTCAGTTTTAAGGATTGGCTTGAGAGGAATCTCAAAGTAGGGAATATAACGATTTCGAAAGAATATTTAAAGGAACCTGAAAAATATTCTATAAATATGATTTCGGTTGAGTCAGTCGCTCCGATAGATCCGTATGCAGATGAGAATGGTTGGAAGACAGCTTGGGGCAGATCATCCAAGAAGATACTTGACCAGATTCAAGTCGCATCAGCACAAGCCGCCATTCAGAATCTTCAGCCTACCAAGCCAAAGATGGAGATTACGCCAGAGAAATCGCCGCAGCCAGAGAAGAAGAGAGACGAGATCGTATACGAAATGAAGACTGGTAGCGCGAGGGGGAGGATAGGGGCTGCCTCTGTTAGATTGGTTGTTTCGGATTCGGGGGAGAAATTCCTTGAACCGCTGACTGTGTATGACTATCTCTTTGCTCCTTCGGGTCTTTTGAATATAACGATTACGGTTTCGGCTACGTTTTGACTGTTTCTAGCGATATCATAACTGTTAACGACCAATCTATTCTCGATTTCGATTCCCAAAATGATCCTCAAATCATACTTAAGTCCGATGAACGCGTTAACGGAAAAGACAGAGATATCGACAACACCGGTTATTACAGTTCTGGGAGTGAGGAGCCAGTCCTCGAGTGTGTCCTCGAGTGTCAAGGAACACCGGTAGCAATCAGTTTGGACTTCTCAGATTCAGAATTGACACCAGAAGAATCGATTACAACGCTAAAAGAGGAAGAGATTACAGAAGTATATTTGAGAAGAGGAAAAGTGTTACGGAAAATGAGAAGAGGAAAAGTGTTACCCTCAAGACGCCTCTAATGGAAAAAGAGAAATAAGTAGTTGCTTCAAGCAAGCCACCTCCAGCAATGGAAGAGACACAGGTTCGAGAGGAAGTTGGAAGTCCAAGCAAAGTGGAGTACAACGTACTAGCACATCTCAGAAAGTTGCCAGCCAAACTAAGTATTTTCGATGCTCTGATCCTGTCAAAGGAGATGAGAGAATCACTGGTCAAGGCTCTACTTGATCCGGAAATTTGCTTAGCTCAGTTGGCTAGCACATCCTCGGATGAGGTTTGTTCGTTGAAAGATCAGTCTGGAGTAACTTTCACAGATCAAGATTTGTTGTTGGGTACTACTGACCACAATAGACCACTCTACATTTTCGTCAACATCGGCAGATTTGTGTTATCCAGAGTTTTGCTAGATCCAGGAGCATCACTCAACTTGATGAGTCTACGGACGTCAGCATATTTGGACTTCGACGTTCAGGAGCTCATCCCCGATAAAATGATGTTAAGAGGATTCAATCAGAAAAGAGAAAGAGCTCTTAGGTCAATTACATTACTAATGAAGGTGGGAGAGCTAGTAACAACCGCTAAATTTCATATCATCGACGCGGAAACTTCGTTTAATGCTTTGCTTGGTCGGCCGTGGATTCACGAGCATAACATGGTTCTGTCATCTCTTCATCAGTGCATCAAGTATTGTAAAGAAGGACAAGAGAATTGCATCAAAGGGGAT
>NW_018164988.1:21607-26012 GCF_001263595.1 Phalaenopsis equestris | reverse complement strand
TTGGAGCTATGATGAAATGCCAGGATTATCTTCAGAGGCCGCAGTTCATAAGCTGGGAGTGGACAAGAGTATAACCCCAGTAAAGCAGCCTCCTAAGAGAATGCGTCTCGAAATAGAGCAGCAAGTCATCGCCGAGGCGAAGAAGTTGATAGACGCTAACTTCGTGCGAGAGGAGCAATACCCCACATGGCTAGCCAACGTTGTGCCAGTTAAGAAGAAGAATGGACAAATTCGAGTATGTGTTGACTTTAGAGACTAAAAAAAAGCATGTCCAAAGGATGAATTCCCACTACCGATACCAGAGTTAATGGTGGACATTGCGTCAATACATGAGATTTTCTTTTTTATGGATGGATCGTCAGGTTACAATCAGATCAAAATGGCTCCAGAGGACGCAGGACTTACAGCTTTCAGGACGCCTACTGGAATTTTTTGCTACACAGTGATGTCGTTCGGGCTGAAGAACGCTGGAGCAACTTATCAACAAGCTATGACAAAGATCTTTGATGACCTCATCCACAACCAAGTGGAGTGCTACGTGGATGACCTGGTCGTCAAAAGCAAGCAGCGAATAAGTCACTGGTATGATTTGAGGATTCGAACAAATACGATAATATAATCTTAAGATGAATCCCATGAAATGCGCCTTCGATGTTACCTCTGGGAAATTTTTAGGATTCGTTGTTCGTTATCGGGGAATCGAGATTGATCTAGATAAGATTAAAGCTATCTTGGAAATGCCTCCTCTCAAAACCTTGAAACAATTATGTTCCTTTCAAGGGAAATTGGCATACCTAAGCGCTTTATTTCTAATCTCTCAGGTAGGTGTCAACCATTTTCGGCATTAATTAAAAAGGACGCCAAATTCGTTTGGGAAGAGAAATGTCGGCGGGCTTTCGAGGACATTAAACGATACTTAATGGCACCTCCTGTTTTGGCAACCCTTATCCCGGAAAAACCATTGATACTTTATACCGCGGCCTTAGACGACTCTCTTGGAGCCCTGTTAGCTCAGGTCAATGACGAGGGTAAGGAAAACGCACTCGAAAACACACTCTATTACTTGAGTCGACGTCTAATACCGACGGAAGTAAAGTATCCTCCTATTGAGAAACATTGTCTAGCTTTAATTTTCGCCGCCCAGAAGCTTAGACATTACATGCTTTCTCATAGGGTCACCCTTATTTCGAAAGTTAATCCGTTGCAATATTTGATGACCCGACCAACACTTTCTGGACGTTTAGCAAGGTGGTCGATGATTTTATTGCAATTCGATATAACTTTTGTTCCCCTTCGCGCTATCAAGGGACAGATTTTAGCAGATTTCCTTGCAGCACACCCACTCCCAGCTGGGTCCCCTCTCGATGATGAGCTACCAGATGAACAGATACTACAGGTGGAACCGTCAAGTACTCGACGTTGGGAAATGTATTTTAATGGGGCTTCGTCAGCCAGGAAGGATAGAGGATTACAAACAGTCATACCAGGTAAAGCAGGAATTGGTTTGATCTTCGTCACGCCGAACCAAAGAATGTTAAGGTTTTCTTACCACTTGACAGAGTCATGCACGAATAATGAAGCAGAGTATGAAGCATTGATTACCGGATTGGAGTTGATAATCTCGATGGATATAACAGACATTGCTATTTATGGCGATTCACAACTCGTCATTCAACAGGTTGTTGGACAGTATAAGATCTTAAAGCCGAGATTGACATAATACCATTAGTATGCGAAGAAGTTGTTGGAACAGATTCGTAGCGTAACTTTGTACCGGATTCCTCGAGGAGACAACGCTCAAGCCGACGCTCTAGCAAAACTTGCTAAGGAAATGGCGTGTCTACCGGAGGATTCCGTCAACATTACAGTACAGGGACGTCAGATTTTGTCACAGATCGACATCGATAGTTTGCACAGGCTCGAAAAGGAAGAAGAAATAGTAGCTACAGTGGCAGACAATCTCGAAGACTAGCGCAAGCCTTTAATAGAGTATTTGCAAACAAGAAAATTGTCAGAAGATAAGTCAACCGCATATCATATCACGGAAAGAGCCTTGTCGTATGCCTTGGTAGATAATGTCCTCTACAGGAGATCGTTTGATCAGATGTGGTTGAGATGCCTGAGCACAGCCGAAGCACAATATTGTCAAAGAAGTACACGCCGGATTGTGTGGAGCGCACCAGTCAGGGCCAAAAATGAAAATGAAGATTAAAAGACTCAGACACTATTGGCCAACAATGTTAACGGATTGCATGGATACCGCTAGAAAGTGTCACATGTGCCAGGTGCATGGAGTGGTTTTGCATCAACCTCCGAATGTGCTACACCCGACCGTCGCTTCATGGCCATTCGAGTGTTGGGGCACATACATAATATTTCCGACAGACCCTCTGTCTTACAGAGGACACAGATTCATACTCGCCGCTACAGATTACTTCTCCAAAAAAATCATTTACGAACATACCACCCGGCTTCCATGCATTTACATGCCTAATACATAAATTTATGTTTTACATTGATTCATACCACCCAACTTTTTTACCACAACGGTCAGCATTTAAAAGTATTAAGATCAACAGTTTCGTCAAACGACATGAGATAGATTGGAGGTACTCCACGATTTATTATCCCAGAGCGAACGGTTTTGCCGAAGCCTTCAATAAGATGCTCCTGCAGATTTTGAAGAAGACGTTGGACGAGAACAAGAGAGGTTGGCATGAGAAGTTGTTAGAAGCTTTGTGGGCCTACCGGACGACGTTCAGAACTCTCATCCAGTGTACACCACCGTATGCGCTCGTCTATGGCGCTCGTCTATGGGTCCGAGGTCGTACTTCCGTTGGAGGTTCAACTACCGTCTCTTAGAATAACCGTCGTTGATCAGATTACAACAGAAGACAGCGCCAAACTCAGACTTGCAGAGTTGGAGAGTCTCGAAGGAAAACGATTAGAAGAACAGGAGAATGGCACAGGCTCACGAAAAGCTGGTCTGCCCTAGGACGTTCAAAATTGGTGATCTCGTACTTGTTTTCAGGAGGCCTATTCTTGCACACCGCAAGATAGGTGGAAAGTTCGAACCAACTTGGGAGGGACCATTTGTCGTGGAAAAGGTCTATTCAGGAGGATCTTACCAGCTAGTGGACTTTCGAGCCGAAAGACCTATGTTGTCGGTCAATGGACAATACTTGAAGACTTATTATGAAACTTAACGTTCCCCGGGGTGAAGCTCCAGAAATAATTTTTGGTCTGAGGAATGACTATTCGGCTAGTGTCTGTGACTGGGTCCCAAAATTTTGTAATAAAATTAATCTTAATAAAATGAAAATTTGAATTTACACTTATGCGTTCCTCAATTTTGTTCTAAATTTCACAAATTTAAGTTTAAAGAAAAAAAAATGTTTGCACCTTTATGATTCTAAAATCTACTTAATAATGCTCTATTTTGGATTTCAGCGCGCTGATATCTTCATGTCTTTTCGCAGGAAAATGTCAAGTCCGAAGCTGATCTTCTCTTTTAAAGACGACTTAAATCTCGCACTGAATAAAGAAAAGACAGCTCAGGAAGGCGTTGTGAGCTTTGACTTGGACTACAGTCAGGTCAACATTGAATACGAGGATCCTCTGATGGACATCGTCAGCCGCCAGGAGACAGAAGGGTTACCGTCACTACTTAAAATCGGCGCCAGGGAATACTCCTCACTGAAGAGACAGAAAGTGGAAAGGATACAATATCCGATGGAAGGGACTAGTCAGTTGCAGTCGATGATCACCACACCAACGGGAGGCCTGGTCGGTGCTTTTGCTGATAGAGTTTCTGACAAGTCACTGAGAAGGACACAACGTCGAAATGCCAACCGCTGCAAACACAAAGCCTTCGTTCGCCTGGAAAGAAGACATACAAGGGAGGTAGAAACAACACTTACCCCGATTCCTGAGGAGAGGGTCTACGACAATAGCCCAAGAGAGACTTCCACTAGTCCGCCAGTCGCCGGAGGCGAGGTAGGGTTTGGGGTGGAGTCTACACACTGACGAGCTTTGCCCGGGATGTCCGATGTGTAATGTAGAGATCCCGAGGCGGACGTCAGCAGCCGGGGCATTTACAGAATGCTTCGAGTGTAATGTTCTAAGCCTGGAGCGCTACGGGACATTCGAAGAATACACTGCAGCGAGTATGATATTGAGAAATGTCGAACATCCGGAAGTCGAGTCGTACGTCCCAAGGTTTGCTGAGCCGCAGTTCTGGATAGGGGAGCAGCCCCGACACGTATAAAGGATTCCTGCAATCGAGCTTGAAAGAATGAACAGAGTCAGAAAATCAGAATTTGAATTCTACGAGGAGATCCGAGGAAAGTCTGTCAACATCTTGGAAGGTTTGGAATTACATACAGGAAGGTTTGGAATTACATAC
>NW_018164988.1:19778-21545 GCF_001263595.1 Phalaenopsis equestris | reverse complement strand
CTTGCGAGACAGAGGTCGTGCTGGATAAATCAAATAATAAAAAATGAGATTATAAAGTGATATTGCTGTTTTTACTTAGCTTATTCCTACTCGTCACAATTTAATACGGTTGCTGCTACAACTTCACGAGGGATAGGCTAAGGAATCCCCCGGGTATCTTAAGATACGACGAGATTGGCCCTCTGCCTTTCGAGATAAAAAAGATGATCAAAAGAATGGTAAGGTGGAGCATACTGCCTGCAGATTGTATCCTAAATAATTGTATTATTAATATCTATGAGGAGGGAGAATGCATTCTGCCCCACAAAGATCACCACGACTTTGTCAGGCCTTTCTGTACAGTGTCCTTCATGAGCAAGAGCAACATTCTATTCGGAAGAGAAATTGACATTGTGGGACCTTGAGAGTTCAGAGGATTGGTCGAGATTCCGCTGTTAGTGGGTTCAGTTCTGATCTTGAAAGGAAATGGAGCAGACTCTGCGAAGCATTGCATCCCAGGAGTGTTGCATCGCAGAGTTTCTGTTACTTTGAAAAGGATGGACATAGGAAGGTGCCACACGGGTTTCAGCCAGATTTAGAATTGGAGGAACTACGCCCGCACTAGCTGTGTTGTACCTCTAAGTATACGCGAAAGGACTCTTAACCCGAAGCGTGGCTTAGAAGGTTAGCTTGATCACGAGCTGGCATCGAAGGATGGACAGATATTTGCTACCTTTTTGTGCGACATCAGAATAGAAGGGATATGATATGTGATATTACGGCTCTTACATGAATGTACTCAGCATGTTGTTTTGGGCAGTTTCAGCATATGATCAGTTGTATTACATGATTTGGAAGAAGATTCAATGATGCTTGTTTTGAATTTCGACATGTTTGTTGAGTTGCCTTTCTGTGCGTATGATGAAAAGCAGCATAACCACACGGTGGTTCTAACCTATAACGAACAAAGAACGACATGAAGAAAATTTAATTATATAAGTAAAATCCAAAACTAATAAAATATTATGATAATAAAATCTATGCAATGAAAATGATAACAAAAAAATGGTAACAAAATCCTTCACGTTTCCCTCACGTTCCACATCCTCACTTCATAGAATCACGCGTCTCTCCTTCGCATTCCACATCTTCACTTCACAGAATCTTTCACGTTTCACTCACATTCCGCATCTTTCTCACTGCACAAAATCCTTCGCGATCCTCACAATCACTATTCACGTTTCCTCCATCGGGACCATAGGCCTCCGCCCTACTCCTACTAATATACTCCGGAATCGTAGACCTCCGTTCTACTCCCTCGGGACTGTAGGCCTCCGCCCTACTCCCACCGAAATTATCCGGGACCGTAGACCTCCGTTCTACTCCCTCGGGACCGTAGGCCTCCGCCCTGCTCCCACCGAAATTATCCGAGAGCTACTGGAGCGTAGACCTTCGTTCTACTCCCTCGAGACCGTAGACCTCCACCCTACTCCCACCTTTACGATCGGGACCATAGACCTTTGTTCCACTCCCTTGGGACTGTAGACCTCCTCGCTACTCCCACCTTTACGCTAAGGACCATATCTCCACCCTACTCTCACTGAAATACTCCGGGATCGCAGACCTCCGTTCGACTCCCTCGGGACCGTAGGCCTCCGCCCTACTCCCACCAAAATACTCCGGGACCGTAGACCTTTGTTCTACTCCCTCGAGACCGTAGGCCTCCGCCCTACACCCACCAATATACCTCAGGACCGTAGACCTCCGTTCTACTCCCTCGGGACCGGA
>NW_018164988.1:18080-19616 GCF_001263595.1 Phalaenopsis equestris | reverse complement strand
CCCCTCCGGGCCCGTAGCCCTGTGCCCTACTCCCACCGATATTCTCCGGGATCGTAGACCTGTGTTCTACTCCCTCCGGGATCGTAGACCTCCGTTCTACTCCCTCGGGACCATAGGCCTCCGCCCTACTCCCACCGAAATATCCTCCGGGATCGTAGACCTCCGTTCTACTCCCTCGGGACCATAGGCCTCCGCCCTACTCCCACCGATATGCTCCGGGACCGTAGACCTCTGTTCTACTCCCTAGGGACCGTAGGCTTCCGCCCTACTCCCACCAATATACTCTAGGATCGTAGACCTCCGTTCTACGCCCTCAAGACCGTAGGCCTCCGCCCTACCGTAGACCTCCGTTCTACTCCCTCGGGATTGTAGGCCTCCGCCCTACTCCCACCGATATGCTCTGGGACCGTAGACCTCCGTTCTACTCCCTCAGGACCGAAGGCCGCCCCGCTCCACTACTCAACCAATATACTCCGGGACTGTAGACCTCCATTCTACTCCCTCAGGACCGTAGGCCTCCCCGCCCTACTCCCACCAATATACACCAATATACTTCGGGACCGTAGACCTTCATTCTACTCCCTCGGGACCGTAGGCCGCCCTACTCCCACCAATATACTCCGGGACCGTAGACCACCGTTCTACTCCCTCGCGACCGTATCTACTCCCTCGGGACCGTAGGCCTCCGCCCTACTCCCTTTTCAGCACTAAATCAGACACAAATCAAATTCTACTTCAAATTTGAAATCTACACCCGATGCTCGATAGTCTGAAATCCATCTTCTAATCCTCAGCGGATGTGTTTTTATCACTCATTTCTACGCTTTGTTCTAGGTATGATGGCCTAGACTTTTGATGGCCTATTGGTTTCGTTGATCTTTTCGGTCAACACAAATACGCGCGGTGTGCTCACCCGACACACCACACCTATTGGGGGTCCATTTATTGACCTCATTTTTAGTGAGGTATAGTCTTTCTCGTAGGATTTAGGATCTAGCCTTAGGGGTCTCGCTTTGACTATCTTAGAACCTTAGAAATGGGATCCGCCTCGTTCTAAAAGTTCGACCTACTTCTGACCCTTTTAGGAGTTTCGCGTGTGTGGTCTCGACTTCTAGCACTTAGAAGGATGAAACCAACATGAGGGAACCCAAAAGAGATTCCTAGATTCCTATAGGACCTTTTGAGGAGCCTTAGGGTGACCTTTTGCACAATTCGCACTCTCGCGCACAAAACTTCGCAATTCGGAGAGTTGACACGTCTGATCTCCACAATTCACATCGCTGACACTGTTACCTGTCGAATGCTCGAATAAACCTTTTGAAACGATGATAGTGGGTTAAAATTTTGTGAAATTTGAATTTTGACGCGTTTTTGACCTGATTATCGACGACGTCGTCCAGCGACCCCGGATGACAAAACGGACTGCACCGACACGTCTGGAGCGTCGATTTTGCCTGAGGAGTACACCAGTTTTGTTACAACGCCGCGCGCGAGTAAATCACATATAATTATATATTATAAGTAAAATCCAAAACT
>NW_018164988.1:15478-18032 GCF_001263595.1 Phalaenopsis equestris | reverse complement strand
CGCGTGTCTGGCCTTTCCCTTTCTCGGTCTCGAGCCAATCGAACTCCTCCTCCACGCGAGAGAAAGTTGACTTCTCATTCGTCCTTGCCCGACACTTTCTGCCCGCGGCCTTCCTTCCCGAAGCCGTGTCAGTCTCCCTGAGCTGTGGTTTTTCTTTTCTTGGTAGTTTGACTCTGGGAAGCTTGCTCCCTGGTACACTCAAATGGCAAATTTTCTCTTCTTCCCGATGTTTCCCTCGCTGCCACTAGGCTGACCGCTCGGTCCTAGATGAGCTGGGAATGCATTTATTTTTTCTGTGGCCCGATTCGAGTGTTGTGAGTGGTGGGGGTGATCTCCTTTCTCTTCTCCTCTCTTCTCTGCCTATAAACATAGTTTCTTGCGAGGTTTAGAGGGTTGTTGAAAAAAGTTTGCAAAAAAAAAAAAAAAAAAAGAGGGGACTTTTTTGCTGTAAAGAGGAGTTCAAGGAGGAGATTTCTGTGAGGGCATCTCCTTGAGGTGATTTCTTGTGTTGAGGTGCTTTACATTTGCATTAAGAAGGTCCCCCCCCCCCCCCCCACCTTTTTTTTTCTCAGTGCTCTGTTTCCTTTCGATTTCCTCTCTGCCGAGTCTTTGAACTTGGCTCTGTTGGATGATACAACATGCTAGTGAAGTTTGCTTTCTTGTATTTTGAGATATTCAGCATGCTTTACTTTCATGTATTTCAAGATATTCACTTTACGATCATGTGTTAATTCTATTTTGAGAGGTTTTAAAGGCATGAGGACATTGCTCTATATTTCATTGTGGCTTAATATTGGAGGTCTTAGTTACAGCTTGGTTTTTTGACCCTCAGTTGGCTCAGTTTAGTTCCTGTGGTTTTCCCTGGCTTGAAATGTATTCTACGAGAAAATTTATTTAATTTGGAAAATGGTGTAGCTTGTTTTGAGGGCTTGGCTTAGCCCCTCGTGAGGCATCACCCCTGTTCAAATATTTGCTGGAATCGTTGTATGCTTGGAATATTTAGACATGCAGGTTGTTTCTTAACTTTGGATGGCTCGGTTTTACCTACAGGTGGCTGGAACTTTAATTTCTATTAAAGTGTAAATTTATATCAATGCTTGGGCATGTTTTAATCTTGTTGAGCTCTGACGTTGGCTTTTGGTTCTTGTTGAGCTCAGTTTTGGCTTCTGGTTCTTGTTGAGCTCGATTTTGGCTTGATTTGAAATCTCGGTTTTGGGCTTGAAATGGCTAGATCTTTAATGTTGTATGGCTCGGTTTTGGCCCCTGCTGGGCTCGATTTTGGCTTGATTTGGAGTCATTATTTTGGGTTTGAAATGGTTGGATCTTTAATGCTTTATGGGAGTCTGAATTTTAATATTGTTAGGCTCGATTTTGGGCCTTAAATGGCTCGGCTTTGGGTTTTTGTTGGTGCTCGATTTTCATTTCAGGAGTATGGGACGTTGGTTTTTGTGGAGACTTGAGTCTTGACTTTTATTGAGGTGTTAGAGCTCTTTTACTGACTTTAAGAGCTCTCGTGTTTGGCCTCTGCTGGACTTGGTTTGTCTCTAGTTGGGGGCTGTGTTTGTTTTGTTTGGCCTCTGCTGGACTTGGGTTGGCTCTAAAGTGGGGGTTGTGTTTGCTTGTTTTAGCCTTGTTGGGCTCGGTTTGGCTCTGGTCGTGGGCTTTTGCAGCTGCTCTTTGCTGCCTTAAATCGTGAGCTTTAATAGTTCTTTTCTGGGCCCTTTGTTGCCTTAACTGTAAGTCTTACTTGTTATCTTTTGGACTGCCTTTGGTTATGGGTCTTGATAGTTGTTCCTTGCTTTAGCCATGAACCTCTTTTGTCCCCGTTCCTGGCCTTGGCCGAGAGCCTTGTTGGTTGCTTCCTCCTCTCTACTGACCCTGGCCGTGAGCGTTTAGGTGATTTTATGGGAAAATTTTGTGCTTATTCAATGCATGAGGCTATTTATTAATATGAAAGTCGGGGAATTTTGATTTTAGTATGAGTTTGGAAATATTAACGGTGGTTTCCCCGCGATCATTTTCTTTTGAAGTTTGGGAAATTTCTAAGTCTCATTTTGGAAAAGCACTTGGTGGACTTTGGTGGACTTTATCAATCTCATGTCTTTGGGGTTTGGGAAAATTAGCGCGGGCTTGTCCTTTATGTTTGTTGGGAAAGACCTTGGGCCCTACTTTTCCTGGTCTTTTCAATGCGAATTTTGAGAACTGGTTCAATCTCCTTTTCGGTGTTTTAGATGGATCAGTGTCTCCTCTCTCTCACCCCATTTTTGTTCTTTTCTTTCCTTACTTCTTGGTTCGGTTTTCGATGCTTATGCCTGATGCATAAGTGTCCACGTATGGCCTTTTGCTATACGTGAAACCATCAAGCAAGGTCGCAAGTAGTCGTCTTGGGGCATACGATGTTGATGATAAAGGCACACCGAAGATAGAGCAGAAAGATGTCATATCCTATAACATCAAGATCCAGGCATTTGATGAACAATAGGATATGGTATCCTTCACCGACATAAGTCTAGCGGGAGTTGGCTCGAACCTCCTCAGGTTGTTGGCAGTCCTA
>NW_018164988.1:4462-15265 GCF_001263595.1 Phalaenopsis equestris | reverse complement strand
ATTCGGGTGACCGAGTAGCCTTCGTGGACCCTCGAGAATAAATATATAGCTGAGTCTAGTCACATACGAGTGCTTGCGGTCCCCCTCATCTGAATCTTCTTTTTTGTTTTATCGAAGCTTTTGGACAGGGCACTCGTGTTAATTTTCCTTTTCTTTCGGGATTTCCCCAAGAGTTTTGAGGATTTTCTTTTACTTGAGTCTTTTTCGTTGATTTTCTCGAATTTCTTTCGCTTTTCCTCGGACTTCCTGGATGACGTTGTTTTCCGGACTTTGCTTTTTGAGATGCATTTAAGCTTGCTATACTTAAGGAACATCGGATCTCACGGGCGTACATGTTTGCTTTACATTTTTCAGCATTTAAATTTCCTATTTCTACCTGCTGTGTTCTTCCTGTATAGCATGTTATAATTTTACTATTTTTACCTGCTGTTGTTCTTCTTGTATAGCATGATTATGTCATTAATGTTTCCCACCTGCTACTGTACTGTATAGCATGTCATATTACTCCTATTTTCTACCTGCTACTGTTCTCCCTGTATAGCATGTTACACTTGTCTTGTTTTCACTTGCTACTAGTATAGCATGTTATACTGTTCATGTTTCTACCTGTTACTGTTCTACATGCATTCTATTGTTTGTTCCTGCATTGCTCACTTTATACTATATAGCTTCAAGCATGTTTCTTTTTTACATAGGATGTTTAGAGAACTACAACCATAAGACCGTTTGATTTGACACTATAACTGGACACCCTAGAAAACTTAAACTCGTCATGTCGGGAAGCATGGAGATAGCGCAGTGGGCAGCACGGCCATCTTCAAATGGCGGGTTGTGTAGATTCGGGTGACCGAGTAGCCTTCGTGGACCCTCGAGAATAAATATATAGCTGAGTCTAGTCACATACGAGTGCTTGCGGTCCCCCTCATCTGAATCTTCTTTTTTGTTTTATCGAAGCTTTGGGACAGGGCACTCGTGTTAATTTTCCTTTTCTTTCGGGATTTCTCCAAGAGTTTTGAGGATTTTCTTTTACTTGAGTCTTTTTCGTTGATTTTCTCGAATTTCTTTCGCTTTTCCTCAGACTTCTTTCGCTTTTCCTCGGACTTCCTGGATGACGTTGTTTTCCGGACTTTGCTTTTTGAGATGCATTTAAGCTTGCTATACTTAAGGAACATCGGATCTCACGGGCGTACATGTTTGCTTTACATTTTTCAGCATTTAAATTTCCTATTTCTACCTGCTGTTGTTCTTCCTGTATAGCATGTTATAATTTTACTATTTTTACCTGCTGTTGTTCTTCTTGTATAGCATGATTATGTCATTAATGTTTCCCACCTGCTACTGTACTGTATAGCATGTCATATTACTCCTATTTTCTACCTGCTACTGTTCTCCCTGTATAGCATGTTACACTTGTCTTGTTTTCACTTGCTACTAGTATAGCATGTTATACTGTTCATGTTTCTACCTGTTACTGTTCTACATGCATTCTATTGTTTGTTCCTGCATTGCTCACTTTATACTATATAGCTTCAAGCATGTTTCTTTTTTACATAGGATGTTTAGAGAACTACAACCATAAGACCGTTTGATTTGACACTATAACTGGACACCCTAGAAAACTTAAACTCGTCATGTCGGGAAGCTTTGAGATAGCGCAGTGGGCAGCACGGCCATCTTCAACAGCAGAACATGTCTTCCCCAGCAAAACCATTCCTTTTCCTAGAAATTAAACAATAATCCATAGGATTTCCCATAGGTAAACAATAATCCATAGGATTTCAAGGTTGTTTGCCAAGCAACATAAATCCTCCACCTTTTCTTTAGGCATTCGTATAGCTCTGTTGTACGATTTAAGCCCTAACTCGTTCTAGGTTCCGAGGTTGTCGTCCGATACGACGTAAACCCTCATATCTTCTAGGCGATTTGTGTGACCATGTCACACAAATATAAGCCCTAATTAAATAAAATTGGCAGGATGAAACATTTTAATAATCTCTTCTCAAAACTGGAGTCAAATTATATGATAGACTGGGAAGTCACTGAGGTTCTCCTTAGGGTCTGTGGCCTCCCCCAATTTATCTTCATTTGGATTCCTCAACATTGTTCCAGGTTCGAGCATTTCCCCTTTCACACCTCTTTGTCTGATTTTGTTGAAAAGTTCTATCCTTTTAACTTCTTTGAAGATAGTATTCTCTGATTCTTATCGAGAGTTTTCTTAAGTGACTTCGGTCATCTAAGATGTAATTAACTATAAGGGTTTGCCCTTAGAGGAAGTTTTTCTGGATCTAGCCTAAAATAAACCATATTTAATTCTTTGTATTAAATAGGGGAACTTGTCGGCAAATAAAACGGTTTTGCAGACCAAACGGATGTCATAGATTTCTTAGTTTATTTGATTGAGTCTCATCCTCAAGTCTTGTGTTTATCCCTCGGAATAGATACAGGATTTGAGGTAGAGCGTTCTTTCATTTAAACTGCGAAAAATATGAGGTCAGTTTGATTTCATATTTTTCTAAAATTATATATATGTATATAAATTAAAACGTCCTTCCGAAGCAGACGACGAGACTTCACTCCCAGCGACCGACAGCTTCTTACGGGCAACCCCCAAACTTTTTATTTTGCTGCAGGCAGCCGCCCGGCTTTGACACTCTAGAACCCTGAGCAAACCTGTCTGACTGGGATGCATTAGAAATAGAAGCACTCGAACCAGATGCGGTGTTTTGAAATTTTGATATCGATGAACTCTGAGCAGCGGTGTCCATTTCGGATATCATAGAAACTTACTCCCTGTCGGCCCACTTGAAGAATTTGTAGTCCTCCTATCGTTGTGCTCATCGCGGGCACTTGTAAAATTGCCTCCCGAAGCTATATGTCTGGCGTGACGTGAGTAGCAAGGACGGTAACCCGCACTGACACATCACTTTCTCGGATTTCCCTGAATATCTGGAACTCATTTTTCTGCAGTTATTAAAAATAGAATAGATCAGTCAAAAAATTGAGGAAATATAATGTTAGAGATGAAATTTTCATTTGAATACTACGCAATGGGAAGACAACTTCATAATCTTTGTTTGAAACTTGAATCGTATAACTCCAATAGATCAACTGTCTCTTCAGATGCATATTGCTTCTATGCATAACTTATCCATTTTGCAAAAACTAACTCTCAATCTCAACATATAATAGTATCAAATATAAAATATCAGCTCGCACATTGCTTCTAAGCATATCTGAAAACTTGTTTCCATGAAATGTATTCCACCATATGGACAATATATGTAGCAATAAAGAATATGAAATTTTCCTTTAGCAATAAAGAAGAGAACGATAAATTTGTAATATTATCCTTTTCAGGTAATGATGTTTAGTTCGATAAGACCAATGAGAGCCTCTCACCCATACCTCAATAACGATAGGATTCATATCTTACAATATTTGTGCAAAGGCAATTAGGAATAACACCCAGAAGGAGAATTTTAGTATAGTAACCAAGAAGGTGAAGATTTAATAGTGGAAAGTAAGTTGGTGAGGATCTAGAGATTAAGCGAGAAAAAATAAGGCAACGGAACTGATCGTGAAGCTGACTTACCATGAAGGTATTGATGCTAACGGTTTCTGAAAGAGAACAACCATACTTTACGTTTTTCTACATCAATACAATTTCACCAAAAATAAAAGCTTCATTTATAAACATAGCACCCAATTCTTATGTATCTACAAATCTAACACCTAAATTTGCATTTACAACACCCAAGTCTCTCATAGTATATCAAAAGACTATCAATATGGCTTCTCGTGCATGAGTGAAATGTCGCACCTAAAAAGAAATTGAAGCTCGGGGTGTTAGATATGTAAACACATAAAGATTGAATGAAATTCTCTGCTGATTTGGGCTCAAATCCAGGGTTAAATCAATTGATCAATTCCATATGTAGCAATTTGATAAGGTTCCATGAATAACAACTCAAGTGCACTTACAATAAACATGAGGTAATGCAAAATAGAGTGAAGAGAGAATTGGAACGGAACTGCACATAAATGGATACTATATTCATCATAATTATTTTACTCGAAAGACATTCCTAAACCTTGGTATCATTCATACAGAATAAAGATATAGAAAAGGAATTACAAAAAAGAAAATCCTTATTGGTAATAAACAACGGCGTTAAACACTTCACGCAAACCATCAACATCAAAGTAAGCCAAAAAAATCCCATAGAAATGTACCAAACAACATTACCAAGCTTTCCCCACTATATAATGCAAATTCATAGTGCTTTCAGCTTTTAACGGCCCTTAACACATAGGCTATAAAGATATGCATAAATATTACTGTTTAAGGCAATACCTGACCTTATACCCGTGGATCACCCAAAAGTAAAATCTAATGCTTCGATAGCTAATAAAGTGGTCAAAATTTCAGATCTTCATCTACTACACTTTCCATTTATTTTGAAACCTTGAAATCAAGCGCAAGCAAGGAAAATCAAAACCCGAGGTCATGGTAATTAGTGAAAACAACTCTTGAAACCCATTGTTGACTCAAGAATGAAAGAAAAGAAAAGCTCGTAGAATCGCATAAATGACATATCCAGACTACTTAATGCAAATAAAACATCCTTTAGTATATGCAGCATTTCACTGCTTATTGAGTTGGTTTCATGAAGGATGCTTAAAAGGCTATGGGTTTCGTTCGGCTGAGAGGGGGGGAAGAAGGAATCGGCCGAATCCTGAGAGCCGTTAGGGCATGCCAATAAAAGGGAAAAAATTTGCCTACGTCAAGGGGTACGCAGAGATGTGTACATAATAGAGTACACGTGATTTATACGGGGATTACAAGAGGGTTATAACCCGTTGTACCTCCCGTGTAACTCCCGTGTAACCTCCCTTGTAACTCCCGTGTAACCCCGCTGTAACCTTATAATCTCAATGGATAAAATAAAAGCGCAGGTTACAACTGAGTTACACGAAAGGCTGAGTTACACGAAAGTTACAAGAAAGTTATAACACGCTTGTAACCCCCATGTAACCCCCAAAACTCTATTTAACTCCCATATAACGCCCGTGTACCCTATTATGTACACATCTCTGCGTACCCCTTGACGTACATAAATATTTTCCAATAAAAGGCCAATGGGAGGAGAACCGTTGTGGGGGACAACGACTAGGGTTCTCCATCGGAGAAATTATTGCATACGGACACTGCTTGCATCTCTACATGTGGTGTCTGATTCTGCGGTTAGGATTATTTTTGTTTTTTTTTTAAATTTAGGTGGGGCCCACCGAAATACATCAGGACCGTAAAGATTTACGGTCCAGATCGGACAACGCACGCAAGCTGCGTCCGGTGTCCGATCCGTATGGAATAATTTTTCTCTCCATCGAGAGAATTCGAGAGAGCCGTTGGGGCCTCGTCTGAGTGCTGTGAGGAGTGGCATGAGGCTTTTAAAGGGTGAGGGTTTATTATATTTTATTTTAATATTATATTATTTTATTAGTATTATATTTTATTTAAATTCGCTAATCTGCATCATTCGCTCGTGTACGGATCCATAATAAAATGATTACCCTTCTTAGGTAAAATCGACGTTCCGGACGCACTCACACGATCTATTTCGTCAGCCGAGATCATTTTGACAAGTTTGTTGACGATCGTATTAATTTGAGTTTGATCTGTGTTCCGCGTGGCAAATGCGATTCGTCGAGCCGATCGGAGTCGCTCGACAAGCGAAATGTGGATCGGTCCTCACTTAAGAGACGACCAAAGCAAAGCAGAACAGTCTCGACGACGAGTTGGTCAACCCGTGCCAAAGAATCTCGAATTCACGTTATAAGGTTTTCAATTCATTTTTTAAATTTAAATTTTTTGATAGTGAATTATGTGTGGACTATGGTCTTTATGAATAAATTGTAAACTGTGGTGCATCGAAGATCGAAAGCTCCTAAAGTTCAAAAAGTCTTTCTAGTGCATTCTCAATCCTCATAGGAACTCGCATTAACTTTCAACATGTTGGTTCCAATCGACTCAACTAGATATTAAAAATTTGAAACCACACATAAGAGACTTAAGGGGAGTCAAGGAGCAATTCGAATTTCTAAGTGGGGTGGGTCTCATTGCTAGTCCTCTATGAGAGTCAATAAGAGTGGCTAGATTCTAAGTTTTATGAGAAGAATTTTGGCCTCACCAAAAATGCGATCAGCAATGTGTTATTTTGATGAATTGGTAATGCTCACACTCAATTAATACATTAATAAAAAGATTTACCTCACAAATATGATAAATAAATTCTTAGGCATTCATCTTCACGATATGTCCATTTGATAATTCATGTAACACTTCTAAATTTAACTCCACATGTTAAATAATCCATAAATTCATAACGATAATCTTGATATTTGCTTTGGATAAATGAATAAGTAAATTGTACTCAACAATTTATTAGACTACATCGTATGTGATTTGTTATCTTTAAATCAAATAGTAAGGTACTTATACTTAATAAAGCACTTCTATGTTTCTTTAAAGTAGTATTGGTCTTTAATCCATGATAGCAATCAAGCGTGGACAAAGGTTTGGTGGTTCAATCACATAAAATCAATCACATGCATAAATCTATATAGCTTTTCCTTATAACATTCTTCTTATTCATCTAGTTTATTAAATTCAACATGTTTTCAAAAACCTCAATTCATCCTATACCCACATCCATATTGGGGTGCCATATTCACCCCATACTTGCTCGGGTTTCATGGCTTCTTTGAAAAGTTGAGATTGAGTTATCCTTTCAACATTCCTTGACTTCTTAAGTTGAAATTTAGCTTGCAGGGAGAGCATTGCTGCCCTCAAAGCCTCATTATCATTGGCGTGCAAGAGGGTGCCCTTAATAGGAAGTTGCAAATTAATAAGCAGTCGACACTTCAGAAGTTAGCAGTTAGAAATCAGTTGGAGATTTTGTAGTTAGCACTTTAAAAGTTGATTAATTAAAAAATTGTGAAGTCAAGATCATGGTGGTTGTGAAATTAGAATCTCCAAATATTATGGAATATGCATCTCAGGATGGCTAAAATTTTTATCTTATAATAATCTTACATCATCTCCTGAGACACAAGTGTAATGACAATCTTAGTGACCCCTCATATTTATACCTACAAGGAAAGGAGAATCAACTCCTTATTTGTCTTAGAAGGAGGCAAGGTGCCATACACCAATTATGAACTAGGTAGAGAAAAATTATAATTAACCCCTTTAATTGGAGAAGCTCTATCAAGAAGATCACTGATCTTGAGGACCTCCATGGGAATTTCATTCTTCATACTCTCATCATTCCCATCATTTATCTTTTTCAAATGAGAAGAAAATAAGGACTCTCACAATTCTCTCCAAGCTTCACATTCTTTACTCCACTATACTGACATCATTTTAAGTTCCTAGTTCTTTCTTGGCATGATCCATTATTTTGAGAGATAGAAAGAGGAAGTTAAAATCAAGCAACACATTGCGAGGGCAAGGGAGTTATAATAACATTTTTTAAGCATAAGAATTACTTAATATTTAATTCAAGATAATTTATTATCTTAGCTTTTTTTTTTTGTAACATTCTTCTTACAATTTTTTTTTCAAAAATACAATAGAATTAGGGTCTATGAGCCTAATTAAAATAAGGTTGTAGGATAGACCTAGCGATTATCCGAGTGATCAACTCACAAACTCATTGGCTCATCAATATGTCAACTCTCTAATTAATCAAGTCACCAACTCATGTTGGCATCAATTAGTCATTTCATTCCATTGCCAATTTGCTCACACATCAAATCTCTGATTCACCACGACATGTGAACTCAACAAGTCAACAATTTCCATCACATCAATTTGAATGTTCACCACAGCTTTTCAACTTACTCTCTTATACCTTAAATAACTCATTCAAGGTGAACCGTTTGTCTGAACTAATTTTGCTAAATTAACAATCTATTTTGTAGGGTAATGAAATTACCCAAATCAAGATTTCAAATAAGTAATAACAGACAATCAATTGTGATAACATAAGAAAATAAATATTTTTTTTCTCGGAAAGAAGAAGGCTAAATGCTCAAAGCATAAAATGACAATTTATCATTAAAAATTTATGAAGTGTTTTGACAATGCCCACTGTAGACTATAAAATATGAGGTTTAAGGAGGCTAATGAGATTAAGCATTGATACTAGAATCAGAAATATCTCAATAAATTTAATAAAAACATTTTTCTCTTCACACTCACACACTTTCTCTCTACACCCGCCGCCACCCCCTCTAACTTTTCTTATTAAGTCTTACGAAAGTCCTATGAGTAAGATTTGGATGTAGCCTATGGAGTAGATTGGATCTAACATTGAAGTATTTAAGTTAATCATATAGCTCATTTTAGTTTATTTTAAATACATCGCGCATGAAAACCATTGTTTGAAACCTCCTACTAGCTCCTTCACAGAACTTTGAACACCATGTTCTCGCTCTCTCTTTTGACGACTCTCCAATGATAGCATTGTCCAAACACTCCTCTACCATGGCTTCCATCAAGAAACCCTCCCATTCATGAGCTCCTATCATGATTTCCTTTTCAATTGCCAAGCTTTCATCTTGATTTACACTTCAGTTACTACAATTAATTGTCTAACCCTACAATTTCTTTATTTCAACCATGCACAAAAAAATAATTATTTTAATGCTAAATATAACGTACTTAAATTACAATGGAATTAAAATTTAATTTATTTAAACATATTATATTTTTTGTTTATGAAAATTTAAAGATTTTTTGTCCAATCTCATGTTAGTTGCCCTTGCCCTTTGGATTACTTGTCGTTTTGACTATGCAACACTTGTGAAGCGATTAGTAAGCCGATCAAATCTTACAGGCATTGATTGCAACATCAATTACTATACATCTTTTGAGGTCCTAACATCATGGATAGCCTTTAATGATTTTGAACATCACCTTTCTTTTCCTAAATTTGAAACTTAAAGCATTCATTTATTTCATAAATTTTTCATAGCTTTTACATCATTGAGTCTCAATCTTTTCTTTTCAAATGAATTTCCAGATTTTTAATACTTCAAAATATAGTTTCCTTTACTTTAAATAATTAACTATAATCTGAATATAGAAAACTCCGCTTGTTTCACTCCTTGTCGTAGTCAATATATTCTTAAAAATGATTCTCCCCACATTTATATTTTTATTATTCTGAATACAGAAATTCAGAATAGTTTTATCTCTTGTTACATCACTATGGTGATAGGTCGGTAACAGAATAGAAGAAATAAAATAGTGTCATGCTTTAGAGGTGTCATTCAGCATGAAAACAGAAAAATTTACCCGTTCTCGTTGCTTTATCTTCCACGTTCCTTTCCCATCAGTGAGAAAGTTGATTATATCATTCAGGGGGCCTTCCATCGCAATGAAGGTTTCATAATAATAGTTATAAGAGTCTGGGACTTCATACAAGGTGTTAATGCGGGCGACATTAAATTCAACAGGAAATCCCCGCACTTTAACGATTTCATCTTCAGAATAGAACATGTTGGCATAAAATTCTTTCACAATATTTGCAGCAGCCTTATTGATGGTGTGACAGAAGTTTTCCCACCTCCGCTCGATAATAACTCGTTCAATTTCTCCTCCCGGACTCTCAAAAACTCGATCTTGTATACATTTTTTTTCTTCAAACACTGAAGTAAACTTTGATTGAGTCTTCGCATTAACGAAGCGAGACTCGTCGAACTCAAGTCGTCTCTTTTGTCGTTGAGGCATTTCAATCTAATCACAATTATAGAAAAATTCCAAAATATACTTCAAATATGCAAATAAGGGCTTCCAAGAGTGATTCTAAGAGTTCAAAACTAAGTTCCATGAATTTCTTCCAAATATTTTCTTCACATTCTCAAATTTTTCGGATCTCCTCAATGTGAAAGAAATTCATGATGAAAATAAAATATTTTTAGTTTGGAGTGAAGCTCTTACCTAGAGATAATCAAATCCGATGTTTAAAAGCCTTGAAATCGCCTCCCAATCCAAGATCTCTCAAGTCCTAGGTCAAAAATCACGTTTTTCAGAGGAAGCAGATGATGAATAGTGGTGGTTGAATGGTCAAAATCTTGGTTAAAGGTGTTTTTTCGAGATCTTGCCGTCGGCGGGGTCTTCGGCACCGTCGGCGCGCTCTATTGAAATTATATCCTAAATCTCGGGAAAAATCCGTTGTCGGCGGCGTCGAGGGCGCCTTCTGTGCCCAAGGCAAAAATTGCACAATTTTGCTCTGGTCCGAATGCGTTCCAATTTTTCTATATGGATCTAATTTTTATGATGATTCAAGGGTAAATAAGAGTAGTAGAGCTTAATACTATCACAAATTAACAATAATTTCAAATAAAAACTACTATAATCATAGTAAAAGTAAAGATAACTATGAGTTTCCTCCCATAAAGCACTTGGTTTAACGTCGTCAGCCCGACCTATTCAGGTGTCATTCAAGTTGACTGATCATTAAAACCTCTTTAAAATTTGGTCTTTTACCGTTAAAATATGATTTTAATCTGTGTCCATTTACTTTAAATCTATTTCCAGTCTTTTGATCTTCAATTTCAATAGCTCCGTAAGTATAAACTTGAGTCACAGTAAAGGGTCCTAACCAACAAGACTTCAATTTCACAGAGAATAATTTCAGCCTAGTGTTGTAAAGCAAAACTTCTTGTCCTGGTTCAAAGTTCTTTTGGTTAATCTTCCGATCATGCCATAACTTTAATTTTTCCTTATAAATT
>NW_018164988.1:0-864 GCF_001263595.1 Phalaenopsis equestris | reverse complement strand
AGAAAAATTTACCCGTTCTCGTTGCTTTATCTTCCACGTTCCTTTCCCATCAGTGAGAAAGTTGATTATATCATTCAGGGGGCCTTCCATCGCAATGAAGGTTTCATAATAATAGTTATAAGAGTCTGGGACTTCATACAAGGTGTTAATGCGGGCGGCATTAAATTCAACAGGAAATCCCCGCACTTTAACGATTTCGTCTTCAGAATAGAACATGTTGGCATAAAATTCTTTCACAATATTTGCAGCAGCCTTATTGATGGTGTGACAGAAGTTTTCCCACCTCCGCTCGATAATAACTCGTTCAATTTCTCCTCCCGGACTCTCAAAAACTCGATCTTGTATACATTTTTTTTCTTCAAACACTGAAGTAAACTTTGATTGAGTCTTCGCATTAACGAAGCGAGACTCGTCGAACTCAAGTCGTCTCTTTTGTCGTTGAGGCATTTCAATCTAATCACAATTATAGAAAAATTCCAAAATATACTTCAAATATGCAAATAAGGGCTTCCAAGAGTGATTCTAAGAGTTCAAAACTAAGTTCCATGAATTTCTTCCAAATATTTTCTTCACATTCTCAAATTTTTCGGATCTCCTCAATGTGAAAGAAATTCATGATGAAAATAAAATATTTTTAGTTTGGAGTGAAGCTCTTACCTAGAGATAATCAAATCCGATGTTTAAAAGCCTTGAAATCGCCTCCCAATCCAAGATCTCTCAAGTCCTAGGTCAAAAATCACGTTTTTCAGAGGAAGCAGATGATGAATAGTGGTGGTTGAATGGTCAAAATCTTGGTTAAAGGTGTTTTTTCGAGATCTTGCCGTCGGCGGGGTCTTCGGCACCGTCGGCGCGCTCTATTGAAAT
>NW_018164987.1:142488-151628 GCF_001263595.1 Phalaenopsis equestris | reverse complement strand
TGCAGGGGCAGGAAATAAATGGTTTCCAAATGGGGGGAAGGATTAAATGGAAATAATTAACTCCTGAATTAATTTTAATTAAGACAAAAATTAAATAATCCATTTGAATTTTGAAATTTGAATTTCAAATTTAGGTCAGCTGGTGCCTAGCCCGAGTCCAGCCTGAATCAAACTCGAGTCCGACCTGAGTTAAGCCTGGGCCCGCACACCGCTAAAAAAAGGTGCATTGATATCCGTGCAGTTCGCGCGAGTGTGGAACCACAACAATATGAGTGTCCTTCTTAGCTAAAGTTGACGTTCTGGACGCGTCGGCGCGGTCTGTTTTGTCATCCGGGGTCGTTCGGACGAGTTTGCCGGCGGGCGAGTCAATTTAAGCCAAAATCGTTTGTGGTGCAGTGAGTGTGTGAATTGCGGCGTTCGTGAATAATCGAGTCACAAAGGGTTCACCTAAGGACGTTTGATCCTATAAGAACTCATTTTCGGGCCCTCTACATGTTGGTCCTTAGCCCTTGCAGCTAGAAGTTGAGTGCTTGGAACCACTCATGCGAGTTCTTCACAAAAATGAGTCAAGAAGTGGCTTGAAGTTCTACGAGAGGTAGGCTCCATTGCTAGTCCGCTAGGATAGTCAATAAGAACTCATAAAGCTAGATCCTAGGTTCTAAGAGTAGGAGACTAAGACCTCACTAAAAATGAGTTCAACAACAGTTTGAATCTTTTAGTACCAGAAAACTGACATTGTCTCAATTGCGTCAACCCGATGGTACAACATGCTGATGTCAGCCCTAACTTCGACACCAATTTCTTTGTTCTATAGATGTTCTATGATATTGATTTTTTCTTTAGGTCTGCCTCTTCAATAGCCCTACAATCTAGTTAAAACATTCTCTAGGCATATTATAGCCTGATTTAACACTTAATATCCTAAGAGTCACTAATAGCTAAGAGTGTGTGGTGTAACCCACCCACAACGGTTGTTGTGCGACATTCAATAATTCAAAGAATTTTTGGGTTTTGCTGTTTTATTGTTGTGCGGCATCCCACTTGCTCATTAAAACGATCATTGGTCGCATCAAATACCATTTCATCAAATCTGGTAGGATCATATTCACTTGTAGGGACAGAGCTTGATGAAGCATCAGCCTGATCATATTCAACAGGTAGTTCATACTGTCCATGTTCAGTCCAATACCAGTAATTGAGTTAACATTCTCTTTCATACAAATCCAACTTGACTTCATCTGGTGTTAGAAAGATTTGATCCTTGGCTTTGAATAGGTGCATCAAAACTTACCCTTTGAAAGGTAATTATGAAGTTGTGATGCTGCTAACACAACACTTTCAACACCATTTATAAAATCTTTAGTGAGTCATTTTCTTTTTGACTACAATCTATTATACCTTCATGATCTTAAATTTTGAATATATATTGACTCCCTACATGTATAAGGATAAACACATCATTAAATAAAATGTTTTATACATAAGTATAGACGTAACAATTGAAGGTGACATCTTAGATAGGTAAATACACAAGTAACATCAAATATTTTCATATCTGATCAAATGTATCACATTTTTATATTTAGAAGTTAAATATAAATTTTCATGTATAACTGTAATCAAAGTGATTCATGAGCCAAGCTTACTCATCAGCCAACTCATGCTCGGCTCGATAAGTGCCTCATGAGCTTCCTTAATAAGTTAACAAATTACCAAGATCAAGCTCTTATGATCCGACTTTTCTATAATCTAGGAAGATCTTGGGACACCATCTTGAGATGTTTTGTAGGTTATCCTAAGATGTGTAGTCTCTCACTAGCTAGCTAATGACCAAATTAAAGTACTGCTTGAGTGTATGAAATTTTCTATGAGAAATGAGACATTTACATACATACCATGCAATTCTCGTGTATTTACATATCTAACACATAAGTCTATTTTTTAAAATTTATATCATACTCAAATATTTAATATCACATTAAAAATACCACCACCCTAATATTTTTAAAATTAAAATACAACTTTTCATACATACTTAAGGTGGTTTGTATATGTCAGAATTAATGTTTATGTTATAGATATAAAAAAACATAGGAAGTTTGCTATTTATAAAACTAAATGCATCATATTTCATTCAAAATCAAATTAAAGGTGCTGGCTATTTGAACATCCTATGTGAAAATTGAAATTACATACATAGCACTTAGAACATTGCTATTTACAAAACTGAACCCTAAGCTCAAACATTGAATTTCACTAGAAAATCCTAACTGACCACCCATAAAGGCATCAGTTCAGTGTACCTTAGCTCGTTACCTAGAGTAGGAACCAAGCTGCCACCGAGCACCACTGAGTTTATGCTGAGCGCCACCAAGAACTGTCATCACGGAGGGAAACAGGTTTGGGAGAACACCGAAGCTGAGGGAGAACAGAGAGGCTAAATGGGAGAATTTAGGGTTTCGGGCTGTTGGTTTGGATTTAATTAGACTTTGCGGTCGATTACCGATTGAACTATCAGCCTATAATTTTTCTTGACTTAATTCAACTGCTAAATCAGTCGCATTTAAGTGAGTTCTTTTATAGACTGAAAATTCAACCGCTAGTCTGCCAGTAAGTATTTGTGACTAAAATTTTAGTCACAATATCAACAACAATCTCATTAGGTATTCATCCGTAGAATCAACCACAAATTTATCGGTCGAAAAAAGTTTAGGCGAGTAAATCCAAGCTTTCCTATAATGAAACTGAAATCATTAGAGTCAAAAGTAAAATCATTAAAAGTTATAGAAGATTACAAGCACTAAATAAAAAGTGTCTTCCACTGTCATGTTAAAATAATTTTTTTTTTTGATCATTATGAATTCAAAAGTTTCACGCCTCTCATCATGTAGATGGTCTTCGGTGAATTTTTTGTTATAGTTAATTACTTTCTCTCATCTCATCTCTCATCTCTCATCTCTCATCTCTTATCCTCAGTATTGTTAACATTTTTTAATTTTTTTTTCATCTTCAATTTCATTTATCTTCCTCTTTTTTTTGTTTATATAAATCAATTAGAACATTAATTAAATTATAAAATAGTGGTTATATTTTTGATTAATTTATATGACATAAATTTTATTACGTCCATGTTGATTTGTGTTGGTTTAGTTCCTTCATCAAAGAATTTAACATTGAGATATTCCTCTTGTAATTGTGATGGTGGTATAACTTTATTTTCAACTTCCACTAACCATTTGTCATATGATGGCACAACATTACTCAATGATGGATTTTCATCATCCTTCAAAACTATATTCATCGAATGTTCTTCTTTTTAATCTCCCGTTGTGCATAAAATAATTCAATTAGTTTATCTTCAAGGAAGTCATGCAATTTCTTTTCTTTGTATGAACAAATATATGTACAAATCTCTCCTTTCACTCGAAGTAGTTTGGTACATGATGCTACTTTTCTTGAGAATCAAGAAGAATTTTTTTGGTCTTAGTCACAATACTTTTAATTACTTTATCACGATAGTTGTATTTAAAATAAATGTAAGACTTCTCACTCTTCACAATTGCACTTCAAAATAAATGAAGTCCCTATTTTGCTTTAACGGTACGACTTTTCTATTTCCCATTAAGTTCTTCTCAGAATTTGTATCCATTTGAAAATTACCATATATTGTGTAGTTCATTCAAAATAGGGACTTCATTCAAAACAGATAATAAGAAATACAAATGATAAAAAAAACAACAAATAAATAAAATAAATAAGCATAATGCAGAGAATTAAAAAGGAGAGGGACCCCAAACAATAAGAGTAGAGGTGTTATGGTAGCTATGGTATTGCGGCAGTGTGTTGCAACAACAACAACGGCGCATTGACGAGATAGCAATGGGGGGAAGTTTAGTGGTAAGGTTAGGTGTCTGATTGTGAGTGTTCCTACAACTTGCAGCTTGGTTTGTGAGGCTTGAGGTTGAGCAGTTATGCTTTATTTGGTTTATGTCTAAATAAATGACAAAATAGCCAATATGTTTAATTCTATATATTAGGTTTGTGAATTAAAATTTGTGAAGGTTTCTACAACTTGCAGCTTGGTTTGTGAGTCTTGAGGTTGAGCAGTTATGCTTTATTTGGTTTATGTTTATGTAAATGACAAAATAGCCAGTATGTTTAATTTTATATATTAGGTTTATGAATTAAAATTTTTAAATGACCCTATTTTTTGAGGCCAAGTCTCCTCAAAATAGCACAAGTGTGCCTCACCCCCATAGAGGTGTACACTCTTTTAGCAGACATGAGATGTACACCTCCTTTTTTCTCAAATAATGCTAAGGCATGCCTTTAAATGTACAAATTTAAATACTAGTTCTAAATTCTTAGTTGGCTCAAAGATATATGCCATTGAACTTTTTGCAAAAACTAGATTGTTAGGTTGTAAACATGTTGACATTTCCATTCACACTTACAATGTTGCAAATAAAGAAAAAATGTTAGAATCTCTTTTTCATTTTTAGTTGTTGGTTGGAAAATTGATCTATTTTGTTGTCTCGAGATCTATTATTTCTTTATTATAAGGTTTTAAATTAACATATGCAAACTCCTAAATAGAAACATAAAGATGCTATTATACATATCTATAAAATATTAGTAAATCACAACTAAAAGAACTATCATACACGAACAATGGATATCACAATATGGAAACTTTCTCTGATGTTGATTCTGCTAGATTAGTTGATGATAGAAAGTTTAAATCTTTGTATTAACTTTTTGTGATTGGCAACTTGGTCTCATGGAAGTATAAGAAACAAAAAATGGGTTAGATCAAGTTTTAAAGCATAATATGAATCCATGACACTATTTGTGAGATGATGGCTAAAATTCACTTGTGAGAAGTTGACTTTCCAATTGAAATACCCATAGTTTTGAATTTTGTGATCGCGCTGCTATGCACATTGCTAATAATTCCATGTTCTATTAAGAATAAATGCGTTGAGATTGATGATCATTTAATTTAGATTGCACTGTTATCAAAGAATATTGTTATTCTTTATGTGTCCTAGTCAGAACAATTATTTGATATATTTACGTCTTTGAGTTCACAACAGTTTTCTAAGCTGCATAATAAACTGGAGCTCATTGATATAAACCCTAAACCCTAAAAAGCCCAGGGGCTAATTTTACTGAATTAGAAAAGGATACATAAAGGTTGTATGAGAAGAGCCAAAAGAGACATTTTTGCATTTTCTACAAGAATCCTTCATTTTTTTTTCCATCTAGCTGTTTTACTATTATGTTAGTCTAATTTTTCTTATGATGATGACAGGGAATCAAATATTTGGCTATCACTTGGTGGCTTTCAGGAGAAAGGACCTGATGATGCTCACCAACATAATACACATGTTTTAGTGGATGATGCTGGGAACATTAGAAACACTTACCGAAAGATACATTTGTAAGGCATCATTTTACTACTTATACACTCATTTTGCAACTCAATTAACCTTAGCTAGGAAGGCTGGCCTAGCCATTATCAAATTATAATGATTATGTTTGAGGCCACTAACACTTTTATCAACCGGAGTCATGATGTTTAATCTCAATAAATCTTTCGTTGGATTTTGGTTTGATCATCCTATTGGCAAAGAGAGAATTTTCATGTAACCTGTGGTTTAAAATTTTGTAATACATGACATGCCTCATCGCTTTTTCACCATGAGGCTTGCACCTTGTGGCGTCACATGTGAGGATGCCCTCCCTCTCAATATTTATGAGGCGCCTCATATCATTTAATAAGTATTTTATTTTTTTAGAAAACCAATAGAAATAAAGTATGTTGAGTGAAACCTCTATTTTTAGTTTATTCTCTCCCTCACCTACATGTCTCACACATGCCAAGCTTCTCTCGGGGGAATTTTTTGCCATGAGATGTGTGACTATATTATCTTACTTTATTGTCTCTATGGCACTTCTGAA
The DNA here is from genome assembly GCF_001263595.1 of Phalaenopsis equestris. Classification (NCBI taxonomy): domain Eukaryota; kingdom Viridiplantae; phylum Streptophyta; class Magnoliopsida; order Asparagales; family Orchidaceae; genus Phalaenopsis; species Phalaenopsis equestris. The sequence continues at coordinate 145,664 of NW_018164987.1, read as the reverse complement.
TTTGTTATGAGGATGTTAATTTATCACTTTTTACTTCATACTATGCTATTAGTATATTACTTTTTATTTGTGCAATATATTGATTTTGAGTCTTAGGCATTGTCTCACTGATAGAAATTGCTTCAATAGTCGAGCATATAATTTTAAATCCTGATGTAAATTTAGCCAGCTTGCTTGAAATAATCTTATGTGAGGTTGGACTTGGAGTTGTAAATCAAATTCCTTTTGATCTTAAATATGTTTTATGTGTTTTTCGTAAATGTACATCACAGTGTTGTTGCCTCTAAAATAAAATCCAATGTATTTAGGAGAAACAAGATTCTTGAAAATAAAAAAAACATTGATTTTTAATTTTTTTTCTTAATCTCATAAAATCTTGGAAAAAATTTTAGGTAGTGAAATTTATGTGGAATATCTCATTTGATTGTACTATGTTCAAGTGTGTCATTATTTCTTGTAATTAATGAAGCCTCAAAATTAGTAGGACCTGATGGTATTCGAGTAGAAGTATGGAAATATTTAAGAGATATGAGAATTTCTTAGCTTTCTAAAATTTTTAATATTATTTTTAAAACTAAAAAGAGAGAGTTTTTTGGTCCCCATTTTTATGAATAAAGAGGACGCACAAGAGTACACAAATTATAGAGAAATTAAGTTAATGTGTCATACAATAAAATAATGAGAGAGTAATTGAACATAGGTTAAGAATCGATACAAAGATTTCTCATAATCAATTTGAATTTATGCTAGACAATTCTACTATGGAACCTATACATTATTGAGATTTGATGGAGAAGTATAGAGAGAGTAAGGTGGATGTACATATGATTTTTATTGATTTAGAAAAGTTTACAATAAGGTTCCAAGAGAAGTTCTTTGGAGATTTCTAGAAAAGAAAAGTGTTGATATGACTTTTATTCAAGTCATTAAATATATGCATACTAAAGCTGTTACTTTGTGTTTGGATAGGAGGATTGACGATGTATTTTTCTATTTCAGTTGGATTAGATCAGGGATTAGGTTTAAGCCCATGTCTTTTTGCTTTAGTTATGGATGCTCTTACTGGACATTTATAGGAAGTTGTACCCCCGTATATGCTTTTCGCTGATGAAATCCTTCTTGTGGATAAGACTAGATAAAGTGTTTAAGAAAATTTTGAATTATGGAGGTCTACTTTAGAGTCTAAAGGCCTTTGTTTGAGTATATCTAAACTGAATATAAGGAATATAATTTTAGTAATAGTAGTTGATAGAGTTGTAACAATGGTGACCAAATCATTAAATGGAATGAACATTTTAGATATCTTGGGTCTATTGTTCAAAGTGCTGGTGATATAGATGGGGTTGTTATTAATCTAACTCAAGTTGGATGGTTGAAGTGGAGGAATGCATCAAACCTATTATGTGATAAAAAAGTACTTCTTAGGCCTGACAGGAAAATTTTATAAGATGATGGTGAGATATGCAATGCTTTATGACGCAAAATGTTGGCCAATTAAAAAGTAGCATAAAACTAAGTTAAGTGTTGCTGAGATGAGGATGATTAGGTGGATGAGTGAAATTAAACTGAGAAACAAAATGCGAAACAAATATATCCATCAAAGGATAGGTGTAGCTCTAGTGGCAGACAAGATTATATAGAGTCATCTTAGATGGTTTAGTCACATTAAACTTCGACCATCGGATGGTCCAGTTAGGAGAGATGTTCTAGATTCGACTTATGTTATGAAACGTAGAGGTAGGCCTAAAAAGACCTTGTCATGTTGTATAAAAGTTATCTTAATTTATAGAATTAAGTGAAAATATGACACTCGTTAGGGCACAATGGAGAAAAAGGATCATGTAGCCGACCCCACTTGGTGTGATAAAGGCTTCTTGTTGTTGTTGTATATACTATATTATTGAACTAATTTTGAATTCAGGCTTCTATTCTCAAATCTTTATTTTTAAATGAAGCCCATCTAACTAATTTTGAATTCAGGCTTCTATTCTCAAATCTTTATATTAAATGAAGCCCATCTAACTGAACCTCGATATATAGTAAATTTGTTGTATATATTTTGACTAGCTTTTGCAAAGTTAAATTTTTTTAACCTGCTAACTGTTGTTACTCTTACCTCTTATTGCAAAGTATGTGTGCTTTGATTGTGTGAAGGTATAGAGCTTGTACTGCTGTCAACTATTTGTAACATTCACGAGTATATTTTGCATATAAATACAGATCTGACGCATTTATGCTCTGTGAATAAAATTCCCATTTCCTGTTGCTATGATCTATCGTTTCTAATCAATCTTAATTTTTTTTTTATTCATGTCACATAGAATAAGCCCATTTCATTAAACTTCGACCATCTGATGATCCGATTAGGAGAGTAGAGTAGAATCCGATTAGGAGAGTAGATGTTTTAGATTTGACTTGTGTTAAGAAAAACAGAGGTAGACCTAGGAAGACTTGGGCTTATTGTATAAAAAATGATCTTAATTTACTAGAACTAAATGAAAATATGACACTAAACTAGTCGGAATGGAGAAAAAAGATTAATGTAGCCGACCCCACGTAGTGGGATTCAGACTTTGTTGTTGTTGTTGTATTCATGTCACATATAAATAACCAGAATATAACTCTTTCCTGCTATCTGCAGGTTTGATGTGGATGTTCCTGGCAATATGGTTTACAAGGAGGGTAGTTTTACAACGGCAGGTATTGGTACCATCATATACTGACAGATATAAACTGAATGGTGGTCTCTTTTGTTATCTATCCAATTTAATCCATCATTCAAATTGTCAATATGTGAAATATCTTCAGCAATATCAGCATAATTGAGATTCAACTTTTCTGCCTAGTCATTGCATCAGCTTTTGTGTAATTTATACCGGAGTTAACCCAAAACCCAATATAGGGAAGCAAATATTATTACGCAAAAGCAAAAAAGTTACAATCAACGACACTTGAAATAGGAAAACACGACACAAACACAAAAACATTGTTAGGGCAAGGTGTGAAAGCAGCGGTTGCTGAGGAGTGTCGGCGCTAAAAGGGGGAAAGTTAGAAATTGGCGGGTGATTTGTTCAAAAGTTGTCCGTAAGAAGCTGTCGGTGGCTGGAAGTGAAGTCCTGTCACCCGCTTCCGAAGAACGTTTTAATTTATATATATATATATATATATATATATAT
>NW_018164987.1:135471-138016 GCF_001263595.1 Phalaenopsis equestris | reverse complement strand
TTTTTAAACGCCGACAAAACTCTCGATAAAAATCAGGGAATACTATCTTCAAAGAAGTCACCTAAGAAAATGACTTTTCAACGAAATCGGACGAAAATGTGTGAAGGGGAAATGCTCGAACCTGGAACAATGTTGAGGAATCCAAATGAAGAAAAACTAGGGGAGGCCATAGATCCAGAGGAGAACCTCAGTGACTTTCCAGTCTATCCTATGATTTGGCTCCAGTTTTGAGAAGAAATTATTAAAGTGTTTCATCCTGCCAATTTTATTTAATTAGGATTTATGTTTGCGTGACATGACCACATAAATTGCCTGGAAGATATTATGGTTTACGTCATATCGGACGACAACTTCAGAACCTAGAACGAGTTAGGGCTTAAATCGTACAACAGAACTATACGAATGCCTAAAGAAAAGGTGGAAGATTTATGTTGCGCTAGACAAACAACCTCAAAGTCTTATGGATTGTTCTTTAATTACTAGGAAAATGGATGGTTTTGCTGGGGAAGACATGTTCTGCTGTTGAGGTTGACCGTGCTCCCCACCGCGCTAGCCCCAAGCTCACCGACGTGACGAGTTTAAGTTTTCTAGGGTGTCCAGTTATAGTGTCAAATCAAACTACCCTATGGTTGTAGTCCTCTATATGTCCTCTATAAAAAAAAAGGGAGGCATGATTAAAGTTATATAATATAAAATGTGCAATACAGGACAAACAGTAGAATGCATGTGGAACAGTAACAGGTAGAAACAAGAACATTATAACATGCTATATAGGAAGAACAGTAGCAAGTAGAAACATGAATAATATAACATGCTGTACGGTACGGTAGCAGGTAGGAACAGAAATGATATAACATGCTGTATAGGAAGAGCAGTAGTAGGTAGAAAATAAGAATAATATGACATGCTGTACAATACAGTAGCAGGTGAAAAATATGAGTAATATGACATGTTATACAGTACAGTAGCAGGTGGAAAAAAACAAGAGTAGTATGACATGCTATTCAATACAGTAGTAGATAGAAGCAGAAATGACATAATCATGCTGTACATGAAGAACAGTAGCAGGTAGAAAAAAAAATAAAGTATTAAAAAATATAAAGCAAACCTGTACGCCCGTGAGATCCGATGTTCCAGAAGTATAGCAAGCCTAAATGCATCTCAAAAAGCAAAGTCCGGAAGAAAACGTCATCCAGAAAATCCGAGGAAAAGCAAAAACTCGAGAAAATCAACAAAAAAGATTCAAGTAAAAGAAAATCCTCAAAACTTCTGGGTAAATCCCGAAAGAAAGTAAAAGTAACACGAGTGCCCTGTCCCAAAGCTTCGATAAAACAAAAATAAGATTCAGATGAGGGGGACCGCAAGCACTCGTATGGGACTAGGCTCAGTTGTATATATATATTCTCGAGGGTCCACGAAGGCTACTCGGTCACCCGAATGTATAGAACCCGCCACCGTCTAGAAGTGTGTCTTGAACCTCACTCAGAGGGCTATTTCTCAGCCTAAACAGATATTCGTCGGGTGGACAACCAGCTTTAAAGTATGTTTTATGTTTTTTAACATGCATACAAATTTTAAACATGCAAAGAAGAGTTATCAATTTTGTTTCGTGGAAAAGTATGTTTTTGCTTGAAAAAATGTTTATCAAAACCTATATATATATATATTTTTAGAAATTTTTGTTTTTCACGAGTCGATTACACTGTCGGACGTGGGACTGTCAATCATCTGAGGAAATTCGAGCCAACTTCCGCTAGACTTATATCGGTGAAGGATACCATATCCTATTGTTCATCAAATGCCTGGATCTTGATGTTATAGGATAGGACATCTTTCTGCTCTATCTTCGGTGTGCCTTTATCATCAACACCGTACGCCCCAAAACGACTACTTGCGACATTGCTTGATGGTTTCACGTATAGCAAAAGACTATACGTGGACACTTATGCATCGAACATAAACATCGAAAACCGAACCAAGAAACAAGGAAAAGAAAAGAACAAAAATAAAGTGAGAGAGAGGAGGGACTGATTCACCCAAAACATCGAAAAGAACGAAGGATGAATCAACCCTCAAAGCTCGTGACAAAAAGATTCGAAAATGAAGACCTAAAAATCCCCGAATCAATCCGAAATGGGTATCACCTCCTCCAATTTCGCAAACGGATCAACCAAAAAGTATTCTTTCCAAACCACATTTCAAACCAGTCGAAACAAGTCCAAACCAATGCCTCGATTACATACGTTGCCCCACAACACTTATGCATTTACATATTCAATCTCTAAACTTAAATAGTGCATTTACATCATCCAAATCTTTCACATTGGATAAAAAAAAAACCCCACCATAAGAGCCTCATAAATGCAACTCAAAGGAAGCCCAAAGAAGGCCAACTAAAATCCCAACTCAATTAAAATAACCCACACAACCTCAAATTTTACATAGGGTCAACCTCGTCAAAGCTTCAAAAAAATCTCATGAATAAAACGATCAAGTTCTTATTTCCAAAAAGTGAACTCCTCGAAGTTTCCAAATTCTCACACAA
>NW_018164987.1:133807-135029 GCF_001263595.1 Phalaenopsis equestris | reverse complement strand
ATTTAGAGTCTAGCTTCAACGAACCATGAAAATTTCTGAATAATATGCAAGTAGATGAAAATCATATGGTGCGTGAGCTAGCAAATTATTATATGCAATCTTCTTATAAAATGTCGATTAGCAATTACAACTTGCAATATGAATACATAAGTTCAAGCCTAAAGCTTCGGAATGTCACTTCTTTATGAGAATGATAAGCAATGAACTTTGAAGTGTATGACTCAACCCATGAACCAAATAAGATAATCTCCAATTACCGGGAAATAAACACTTTGCGCCAAATATTTTATACATGCCTTTTATGACTTTTAGATCGATAGGAAACTTCAAAATCTCACATGCATATATACACACATAGCGACTGTCCCAAAAAAGGGAAAAAAAAAAAGAAAACAAATAAGAAAGCAGATTCCATAGATTCTCCAAAATTTTTTTTTGGAAATGTCTGATAAGTTAAAGCAAATTCCATAGACTCATTCACTAACAAGCTTGAAATTCCTTTCATAATCCATGTGAAGTAATATCAATATTAACGAGAGGAAGCTCTGTAATCAAATCAGGCATAATGTAGAAAAAATTGTTTAAAGCCAAGTATCTCATGAAATCCTCAAGAAACAAAACTTGACTTTTCTCTCCCTATTTTTTATAAGCCACCGATAAAGCCACGGATTTTTTTTTTTTTCATATAAAATCAAACTAAAGAGGCACCATGAGAATTAAAATGAGGAGAAAAGAGAGGGGAAAAAGTTACCCCTTGAGGCAGAACCAAAGAAAATGCAAGAATAAACCCCACAAAATTTCAGCAGCACCTCTCCCTTCCTCTGAAAATTTCGGCCTACCATAGGAACTCCCCAAAATGAGGTTTATATAGTCAGAGAAGAGGAGATGCATTTCGCGTCACTTACCTGGGCGGTGAGCCGAGGCAAGAGAAACGACAAGTCGCGCGGGAGAAAAGACGACGAGAATCGCAGAGCGGGGGCGTGGGAGGGGAAAGCCGGAGCGCGACTGGAGTAGGTGAAGACAGAGCGCGTGGTGGCAGGGAACGACCTTTAGGCAGAGCGATAGGCATACGAGGAGGGGACCTCGGGTTGATTTCTCGCGACGAAGAGGAGTTTCGGCTGAGGTGAATGCGGGAGAAAGAGGCGGACGTGGGAGGAAGAGGCGGACGCGAGAGGAAGAGGCGGACGGGCTAGGGCTCGGGGGCGGACGATTTGGGGGGTGG
>NW_018164987.1:94607-133544 GCF_001263595.1 Phalaenopsis equestris | reverse complement strand
CAATCGGGTCAAAAACGCGTCAAAATTCAAATTTCACAAAATTTCGACACGCGGTCGATCGTTTCAAAAGGTTTATTCGAGCCTTCAACAGGTAACAGGGCAAGAGATGTGAATTGTGGCGATCGGACGTGTCGACTCTCCGAATTGCGAAGTTTGTGCGCGCGGGAGTGCGAATTTTGCAGAAGGCCACCCTAAGGCTTAAAAGGTCCTATAGGAATCCCTTTTGGGTTTCCTCATGTTAGTTTCATCCTTCTAAGTGCTAGAAGTCGATACCACACACGCAAAACCACAAAAGAGTACAGAAGTGGGTTGAATTTCTAAAACGAGGCGGGTCCCATTTCAAAGGTTCTAAGATAGTCAAAGGGAGATCCCTAAGGCTAGATCCTAAATCCTAAGAGGAGGACTAGACCTCACCAAAAATGAGGTCAACAAGGAGGTAGGTATTGTAGGGCAATCCAGCATCGGCACAGCCGGCTAAGCAACGGAAAAAGGACCTTGGAAGGGCGGAAACATGCTGCACTGGGGCATTGTTTTAATCTCTCCATCATAATTCTTGCTACCCTGTTGTTTTTGAATGAGAGTAGGGATTATTAGTAATAGCATATGAAACTCTCATGCACTTGGTGGATACTTGATGACTTAATTGTTTGTGTACTGCAATATCTGAGTATATTACAGCTCACGATCACGTACCTTCCTATTAGCTTTATATTTGATACTACTAGAGAAGGATAGCTGTTTTAAATTAAAAATTACACATTATGATGGTTCTGAAGCTTAAGCACAGTGTTGCTTGTTATCGTAAAAAATGTTTTCAGGGAATGCTATTGTTGTGGAGGACAGTCCTGCTGGAAGATTAGGTCTCACAGTTTGCTATGATTTAAGGTTTCCCGAGTTATACCAACTGCTTCGTTTTGAGAATAATGCACAGGTTTCTTATGTCATGTAAAGTTGAGATGATTTATAACTAAATATCTCATCTTTATTGTTTATTTTTTTCCTCTTTTGAGCAATCTTTTTTAGGTTTTGTTGGTGCCATCAGCTTTCACGAAGGTAACTGGTGCGGCTCACTGGGAAGTTCTTCTCCGTGCTCGTGCAATTGAGACACAGTGCTTTGTACGAATCAAGCCCTTTTATTCTTTGACTACTGTGATTTCTATGTTTCTTTCTCAGATCCATGTTCGTTAGTTTGAATTTATCTGGTATATTGACTGACCCCTTTCATGCAAAAGCATTAGATTTCAAAATTGCAAACTTCTGGAAAGCAAAGGCTACAAATAGTGCTTTGTTTGAAGTTCTGATTCTTCGTGTTCTCCATGTTCCTCCAACTGAGGAAAATTTTGTGCTTAGCAGGTCCATTGATTCCTGTGAAGTCCAATTTTCTCAAACACTGGATATTTTATGGGATGTTTGACCTAAAATTTTACCTTTTGTTAGCAACGTGTATTATCTAGCTCATTAGCTGAGGATGGATGACTTTTACCCATGTAATCTTGTTGTTTGTACTCTACAATTCGTAAAAACATGTCAACCTAAGCTTCATCTCAACGATTCATTTCAAATCGGAGCTTTTCATTGACGGACCATCATCAAAATACTTTCTTTGTCGGCCCAATTTTAAGTTCTTTTTTCACACTTTTGCCGGTTACCAGCTGCTTGCCATTAACTTCATGACTCTTCACTTCTAGAGAGGAGGCCATTTGACGTGGGGCTGAGGCAGCCGGTTGAACTGATTGGCAGATGAACCAGACAAACTTGATCTGGGGAGACTGGTTATGTTTTCAGATTGTGTGGAGTCTCCTCTTCCCTTGCTAGGGTTGTATCTGACGATGTTGGTGCTTTAGTTGTATCCTGCTCCGAGGTGGTGTTGTATCCTCCCCTATCTCCCTCCCTACCTCTTCTCCTTCACCTCCTTTAGTTGCCGACCATCCCATCGCCTCCCATCTACCCTGCCGCCCCCTTGTTGCTGCGACACTTTTCTGTCTAGCCTGCTGTCCACCTACCAGCACCCCATCCTTCCCTTCCCGACAGCAACCTTCGCTGTCCAGCCCCCTTGCCCCTCAACCACCACTTTGCGGATGCCACCACCGCTCTCGAATCTTCTCTTCTGGCCCTAGCCGGATATTAGTGTTGTATTTTCCTTTCCAGTTAATAAAAGTTTGCTTTCATTTCTGCCGAGTTCTGAACTAGTTCCAGTACCACCATTGTTTTAAATACTTTTAAAAAATGATTTCCTAGGTGGGTGTTATGCTGTAAATTCACGCAGATTTCAGTGTTGGATTTTGAATGAAAAATTCTTTTTGATCATATAAAAAAGAAATCAAGGGATTTAAAAAACATACTTCTTAAAATTTAGACAAATAAAAACAGTATTTGTGGGACAATGATTATCGTATGATGTTTTGGTGTAATCATTCACCATTATAACTTTCTATGGCTACGAGGAATATATTGACTCTATATTTCAATCACAAATAATTATTCTTCTGATAGGTATTTCCTTAGGATAAATTGTTTTTGTGTTAGGCAACTCATCGGTATTTGTAAACGTTGGAAAATGATTGTTCAGAGATCATGAACATTAAAAATGAGTTTCATGCGGGTTAGGAGTTTCATTTGACTTGACTTTATGTGAATGGGGAATCCAGTTGGTTTGGCTTTATGCAAACCTGAAAGTGTTTTAAAAGAATAAGAAAAATCTGAAAGATTCGACGTTTGTAATACTTTGGAGATTCCACAAAAAATGAGTATGAGGAATGAAATAAGAGAGAATTACATACATACCACTCGATTCATATATGTTTGCATATCTAGCGCTTAGATTTTGCCCTTTACATTCACACCTCACACTTGGAACTCTAATACTTGCATATGTGACAGGAAATTTTTTTTTCTCTGTAGACTGTACATTGTTTGGGGAAGGTTTAAATGCATCTTCTTGGGGTTGGCTTACCTGCCGTTTTGGAAGAGATATATGTAGCGTTTAGGTGTTGATTTGCTCACTGTTTTGAAGCAATTTATGCACTATTTTTGAAGACATTTTGGGTGCCGATTTGGGCTGGTTATGCATTATTTTTGGAGATATTTTAGGCGCCGATTTGTGTTTGTTTATGCACTGTTTTGGAGCCATTTTAGGCGCCAATTTGGGCTGGTTTATGTGTTTGTTTATGCACTGTTTTGGAGCCATTTTAGTCGCCAATTTGGGCTGGTTGCACTGTTTCTGAAGACATTTCGGGTGCCGATTGGGGCTGGTTTATGCACTGTTTTGGACCCATTTCGGGTGTCGATTTGTGCTGGTTTATGCACTGTTTTTGCACTGTTTTTGTCGGGTGCCGATTGGGGCTGGTTTATGCACTGTTTTTGCACTGTTTTTGGAACCATTTTAGGCACCGATTTGGGCCTGTTTATGCACTGTTTTTTTTATTTTGGACCCATTTTACGTACCGATTTGGGATTGTTTTATTCAATGTTTTGGAGGCATTAAACCCATTGTTTTGGGGCTGTTTTATTCCATGTTTCAGAGACATAAAAATATTATTCGCTATTTTGGAGACAAAAAAATCATTTTGGGGCTGTTTTATCCACTGTATTGGTGGCATTAAACTTATCATTTTGGTTTTGTTTCATTCCCTATTTTGGAGACATAAAAATATCATTTGGAGGCTGTTTTATTCACTGTTTTGGAGACTTAAAAATTATCATTTTGGGGCTGTTTTATACTCTGTTTTGGAGAGGTTTATGTAGCATTTAAGTGTTGATTTACACACTGTTTTGGAATATTTAAAGGAGCTGTTTGGGGCTATTTAAGTGATGATTTAGGGGCAGTTTTGGGAGCTTGTGCTTGTGGTTTGGAGTTGGTTTTAGGGAGCCCCTTAGTCTATTGTTTTGGGTTTCACTCGATTACTATTTTAACACTCCTTTGAGCTGACTCACTCGCTGTGCTAATCTGTTGTCTTGCCGATTTTGGGAGTTGGGTCAGGCTCCTCTCTTTCACCCCTCGTTCTATTTTTTTTTTAGGGCAATGATGACGGTGCTTTTGTGTACTAGAGTGGGAGAACAGAATGGTACCTCCCGCATTGATGACCTTCAATGAGGGGAGAGTAGGATCAATGATATCATTCTCCAATTATTAGTGCGAAGTTGCCGCCGACTCTCTTAGGTTGCTAGGTAATTCTAACCAGATTGAAGCGAGCAACCGGTGGACTATTTCATGTCCTCACACACTTACACTGATACTACACTCCTCGCATTTCCACATATGCTAAAAAAAATAAAAAAAAAGAAATCTATTTGCAACAACACTTTTGTCTGCTAAATAAACTCTACATGCATGAAAAGTTGAATAAATCTTTGAAAAAAATTTATAAAGATCTACTGGTTAATTGTTTTGATTGTGGTCAGGAGTTGTCCTCCTGAGATTGTTTGAGTCGGTAGCTTCTATCCAAAGTTGGATTATAAATCACACAACATAGCTCTGAGCCCACCCTGACTTGAATCTTTACAGGTCCTCTGCGAGCTTTCATGTGTCACCTGTTCTTTTACTTACATATGCTCATGAAATCCTTAGCCTTACCTGCTTACTTTCACATATGATACTAACCTTGCAACAGTAGCAGAGACCCAGGTACACATTTATAGTTATTTACTGCTCTCTTACTACTTTACTTTGTTGTCCTGTTCTTACTTTACTATGCTTGTTTTACTTACATTACATATGTACAAAATCACAAAAATGCATTTTCGAAAATTTATACACTTTTAAACCTAGTGAACGCCCTTAATCCACCTCTTTTGGATTTACGAGTATTTCTCGGATGAGATAACCTATGGTTGCTAACGGGAATTTTTCAGTCTAAATGGGTTTAATAACTCATTTAAACTAAGTAAATTTAAAAGAAAATAGTGATGTCAAAATGATGGAACCGTGAGACCTTAACCAGTGTCGCTCAAATTAAATTAAAATTTCCCCTGAACATTTTAACATTTAAACAACAACAACAAACAAACTAAAATATGACATATAAATCACGAACCTCAAATCGTTAAACCATGAAGCTACTACTACAACAAGAGGCTCAGAGCCAACTTTATGGGCAACACGTCGAGGAGCTTGGATCGAGCAACAAGAGAATCTTTTTCAGCAAGCTCTCCCTAGTATAAATAACAACCCATAAGATTTCGAGGTTGCTTGCCCAGCGCGACATAATTCCTCACATTTTCTTTAGGCTTCTGTCCAACCATGTTATGCAGCGTAAGTCTTAACTCTGCTTAGATTCCGAAGTTATTGTTTCATACAACGTAAACCCTCATATCCTTCTAAGTTATTTGCATAATCAGATATTATGAAAGTGTATGTCCTAAATAATAAATTTTATAGAATTGAACAAATAAATAACATTGTTTCCAAAACACAGCCACATAATATGATAATTTGGGAAATTACTGAGGACTCTTCTCAGGATCTGTGACTTCCCATACTGTTTTCTTCCTTCGACTCCTAAAATTAACTGTTCTTATTTGAGCCACTCTCAATTGTTTTTCCGCATTCTACTGTGAAAACCTAAACATTGAATTTGTGAAGACTAGTACTTTTGATCATTATCGAGAATTTTCTCAAATGATCTCGATCATTTAAGATGTAATTAACTATGGGGGCTTGCCGCTATATGAAACTTGATATCCAGGTAAAATAAACAATACCTAATATTTATATTAGGTAGGAGAACTTGTCGGTCAAATAAAATGTTTGCAGACCAAACAGATATCACAAATCTCTTAGTTGCATGATTGGGTCCATCGCCGAGATATACACTTATCTTTTGAGAAGGTGTATTATTCGCGATATCAGACACGATTATGCGAGCTATTAGACAACTGAGATCCATTCGGTCTCATTTTTCAAAATTAAAACAATATTTTCAAAAAAAAATCATATACCCTTTTATATTAAATTTATAATTTTAAAATTATTTTTTAAAAAAATTGACCTATGATGAAGGGATTATGAAACCAAGAAAATTGATTCCAGACCATTTATTTTTTTGATTTAGATTGTCTATGATGTTGATTCTCAAATGACACCATTGAGCTCGAAGTGGGCATCACCATCATGCATCATCAAGGGAGATGAAGGCCCCAAAAGATGGCCTATTGGATTAATAATTACTTTATAGTAAGATAAAGATAAATTCTAAATTTATTTTTAATATGTTTTGTATTTTGGCATTTATTATGGATTACAATATACAATTTTTATAGTTAATTTTAAGTTTTTGATATCTATTAATTTGAAGATAGAGATACTTATTTATAGAATTTGTTTCAAAGTAAGTTTTCTTTCTATTTTGGAGTCACTTTAAGATAGATGAAGTCTAATATTAAATTAATTCTTTCTATAATTTTCCTACAAATAGACTAAATCTTGCAATAGAATTCAATAAAAATTCTCCCTCTTCCTCTTTATTTTTTTTCAAGTGAAGGTGTCAACTATAGTGCAACTGAGGTAGACGACTCATTCAGACTAAATTCTCACAAATACCCGTCATGACTTATAAAATCAGGGTCGAATGGGTAAAGAATCAGTCTAACTCAATTGTTTAAAGCTTACGTGATTCATTTAAATTCATAATTCATTCACATTTACATCCATTTTAAAGTGTGAATAATCATATTATATATATATATATACAAAAATGCTAAATAAAAAATAATAAAAATGGGCTCCTAATGTCTGTACAACTTCCAAAACTTTGTAATACAAAAGAAATACATGTAACACCTGGCTATTCGTTTCGGTGCTCCTTATCCTTTCATAAAAATCAATAACATAAAGTGAGCTTCAAGCTCAACAAAATAATTAAGGCTAATGAAAGATTTTATAGACAAAAAAAAATGTGCATGATCACTAATAGCTCATATGCAGGACAGTAGAGCATATCATAACATGCTTTAATCATATAAAACATCTAAATGAAGGCATGAAATGCACTACATCATGATAGCTGTATAAAAATCAACAACATAAAGTGGGCTTCAAGTGCGAAATAATTAAGGCTAATGAAAGATTTTATAGACAAAAAAAATTAATGTGCATGATCACTAGTAGCTCATATGCAGGATAATAGAACATATTATAACATGCTTTAATCATGTAAAACATTTAATGAAGACATGAAATGCACTAAATCATGACAGTTGTATAAATGTGTTTCATTCATTCGTGTGCTATCATAGACATTTCCATAAGAATCTCGTAGTCAATCACAGTAGTCATAGAATTGTCACTTATAATTGTATAGGTTATGACTACTTTTGATGTTATTTTATGTCGTTAGGTCGTCACCCAACCCGAAGGTATTTGACTATAGATAAACTTGGGTCCCTCCTAATAGCTCATTTGATATCAACGATTCTCTACTTTTTGTCATCTTAAGATACCAACAGTTCCTTGATTATGCCCCCATATGAATACCAAAATTCATGAATTCCATTGCTCCCAATTATCCGTTCTTACAAGCATTCATGTAATCACCCGCCTAACACAACAATCGCGACATTCCTAAAATTATAATTTATGTAACAAATATTTATTATAGGCAAATTATAAATCGTATACATAATTCACATCATAGGAATGCTTGCAAGTGATTTTTTTTTTAAATATGCTCATCATATTAATACAATAGGGAAAAATTATAATTATCGTCAGTATCAGTTTAAGCTGGCATTCAAGTTACATGTGCATGTATTCGACAATATGTAGAAAATTATAATGTAATTGTAAGTCAAATAGAATCATATAAAAATTTAATAAAAAGATATTCTTAATTTAGCACAAAATTATTTCACCTGAATCAACGGAGCGGCTCTACAACAAATTTCTTCAATCTCGCCTTGAGCTCACCACCTAATGTAAATCACCTGAAATCACATGTCCCTTTGGATTTTTTATGAAATTCTCACGTATGCATTAATTTAATCTCTAAACATAAACCGTATTATTTCTTACCTAAAAAGGGTTTCTCAGCATAAATTCATCTCCCTGATGCCTTCCTATTCTACTCTTCTTTCATTCTCCTTCCTCTTTTCCTTTTTCTTTCTCAAATTTTCTGGTAATAAAACTACCAAGGTGCATTTTTTGGTTCTTGGTTCTAGCTTAGCTACAATAACAAAAAATAGTGAGGAATGCTTCAATTCATGGTAAATGTTAAAAAGAAATTGCAAGAAAAGGAATGTTTCAAATATTGTGAAGTAGAGGTTTTTACTTACCGATTTCTCTCTGAAGCCCTCAACCATGAGCTACTACTCTATGTGGGTCGCGCAGATCGCGCCTGTTTCTCGTAGGAGGAAGAATCAAGGGAGGGGAAGTGGGGGATTGCGACATTTAACATAGATTCAATTGAATCCTATCCATCCGGTTTCATCACAGTCGTTACATGCACAGTTTAGTGCGAGAGAGGGTTCGTTGCTACAGTGCTGGTATTCGAAAAGGTACATAGATGCTTAATTAAACTTAATTGAGCTTTTCATTCATATTTTTATATTTCCTCAGACATTTATAGTTTATACATAGTACTATTTTTAAAATTGATTTTTTCAATATGTAGAATTTTATAAAATATATTCACTGGGATTTCGAGGAATGTGAAAATTGAGTTATATTTTAAAATTGTAAAAATTTTAATTGTCTTCTCAAAATTGGGTGTCACAGAAGGTTTCTAGCCCAAGTACCATATCATACATCCAATTATTGCAACAATAGTGCACCTTGCTGTGTGCTACAACACTCGATAATGTAGCAGTAAGTGATTGTGTATTTTCATCTTGTGTTCATTTCCTACAAAAAGTGAACAATAAAATAAATAAAAATACCACTGTTATTTTCAACTAATTATCTCCATCCTTTATATGACTCTCGAAGAAATGATGCAACTACGCGAACTATAAGCCAAAGTGGCGATTCCTATATCTGATGGGATGATGATGTCAAGATGCATGAATTGAGCAATTAGAGGCTTCACCTTGTATATGTATATAACACTCATGATATGTTTGTCTTCTCTAGACTAATTCATTATGCCCAAGTTTGGTGGACTTTCTATTTAAAGATGACTGCCCATCACAGATTACTTGAGTGATATTCATATAGTTGATATATTGACAGTTCTACCCGATGGGGTATCTAGAAGATTGATGGAAGAAATTGCACAATTTGAAGCAATGCTAAGGAGTAAGGACAATCTGCATAGGTTTAAGCCAAAGAGTTCCATTATTAGATGATCATGTTGGTAATGAATATTATTTAGATACAAACACTAATGAAATATATTTCACGATTTATTTTCAAATTGCATATAAATTCAATTTATTATTAATATAGGCTAGCAGGATGGCCATGGACATAGTGAATAGAAACCATGGCAACAGGGACAAAGAAAGAAACATACAATTAGAGGTATGCTTTCTTCAGAAGAAAGAAGGAAAATTTTATTGATGATGACCCTTTTTACGACTAGACCAATATCTCTTGTAAGTTCTTTGAGCATTGACAAATACTTGGCCATCCAAAGAATTTTTTGAAGCTACACTTCCACCTGTCCTTGAAAAATGGAAGATGGGAAAAAACCAACTATTGCTTTGGTAGAGAATGCCATGTTGAGTCCACACGACGGGGCAGCCTGTCTCTTTCTTTGATGGCAATGATGAAATAAATAATGGCAAGCTTGTAATGCAATACTAACACATGAGAGTTCACTTAAGGATATATTCCAACCAATAGGCGATCAACACCATCGTTGACGTCAAGATCCTGAAAATGCAGAATGAATATCTCCATGATAGGGTTGGTGTAGCTCCAGTGACGGGCAAAATTAGAGAGAGTCGTCTTAGATGGTTTGGTCACGTTAAACGCCGACCATTGATGATCCGATTACAAGAATAGATGTTTTAAATTCGACTTATGTTAAGAAAGGCAGAGGTAGACCTAGGATGACTTGGGCATAGGATATGAAAAATGATCTTAATTTATTAGAATTAAATGAAAATATGACACTAAATAGGACGCAATGGAGAAAAAGGATTCATGTAGCCGACCCCACTTAGTGGGATAAAGTTGTTGTTGTTGTTGTTGTTGTTGTATTGCCTAAGCATGTTTGTTGAATGTTAGTGAACAGTTTACTTTAGAGTGAAGTTTTAGATTTGCATGGCTTTAGAAGATTATATCGTCAATTTTAGGAGATTTGAGTAAATTTTGTGTGGATCCAACAAATCTAGACGGATTGGACAAATTTAAATGGTTTTTTTTCTTGCTCATTAAGTGCTAGATGATCAGTTTTGACAACAACCTTGATGGCTTCGTTCTGTTCAGATTTGGGTAGGTTTGAGACAGCAAAATCGGTAATCTGAAAACGCAGTTTTTGAATACTACTTTGGTTGACTTATCATGAAAATGTTAATGTCAGGCATTGATTAAGTTAAAGCTTTATGGATCTTGATTGAATATATTTTCTTTGTTTATTTTCTAAATTAATTGGTTGTTTGCATGATTGAGTTGAGTTAAGGAATGATGAATTTCTCATCAAAGCTAATTTTCTGCTTTTTTAATTTTGGAGTTTAGCTTAATAATTTATTGGTGCTTATTGGCCTTGTAGTTAACTGTGGATTTTCTCTTAGAACTTTGATAATTAGTCTATCATGAGTTTTGTTGCTGCGAAACAATCCTTGCTTTTGTCTTGGATTTTGTTGTTGGCTTAGCTGCTTTGGAACAAGTATTGTGGTCATTTTTAGTCATATTTCTTTAGGCCAATCGGCACTTGAACAAGTGCCAGAGCAATTAGCCTTGCTTGACCGTATGAATATAGATTATACTTAACTCAAAAATTTGAAAAATAAAATTTAAATGAAATTACCCCCCATTGCATTACTTTTGTGGCCATAAAAAGGATCAAGAACAATTGGATTTTGTGAAGCCTTAACGGAATTGGGATCACTTTTATTTTTTGTTTTCTATTTTTTGTTTCTATTTTGTTTTGTTTATGTGTTGATTTGAAACAAACATGTTTGGCATATTTGATTAAGATATGATTGTTTTTAAAAATATTCAAAACACCTAAAAGTTGTTTTGAGTACTTTCAAAGACATGTTTACTTGTTTTTATAAACAAAAAAATAATAATAAAAAAAACATGTAAAAGACACATTGAACAAACATATTTTCAAAAACAAAAGGGAAAATAAAATAAAATTGATCCCAAACAAACCCTTAGTTTTTCATAATTTTTGTTTTTTATTCTCTGCATTTTTTAGGCTGAGGATTTCTCCATTAAGTGCTAGATGACATAGGATGGGTTGACTTTATATATTGTCTTTATTCAATTGAACCGAAGCTGGAAATCCAACCAATTTTCTACTTGGTCCCACAATATATTGTCAATTGTCCGTCTTTTATATTTGTGAGGGATTGATTGATTATATTGGAGAAACAATAGTTGACATTGCTAGGATTTCCTTGACATTAAAGTGTTTTTATGCAACTTTGTCATCATTTCAAGATGTTTTTTAGCAACTAAAAATTGGAGTGCATTCTCCTTTATTTCAAGGATAATTGTAAATTTGGTCGTAGGCTGGTTAGAATCTATAGCTTCTGAAGACCATTAAAGAGCTCATATGCTTTCCTTTATATCAAAAAAGGGTAGTCACTTGAAAGTTTGATTCTCCCAGATGAAGACGTGGACTTTGGTGAATAGGCTCTTCTAGGATCTCTGTCATTTAAGATAAAGCATACAACAAAATATCTATGATTTTTCTTTGTGTAATTGTTTGAGCAATAATATAGTCAAGGAAAAAATCATTGATTCCATCCCAATGACTATTTTATTGAATCAGTGGCTCTTTTCGGCATTCTATAACCAATGGCTGGCTGGCTTGACTGATTTGTTTGTTGAACCATTATCCATGTTCCTAGTTTTGGATAGAGGCGTAAATGAGTTGTCTATCTTGACCAACACTTCGCTCGAGCTAAGTTGACCAATTTTTCTTGAGATAATGGTCAGGTTCGTTATTAATGCTTAAGCTCAAGCTTCATGAATAGCTTGTTGGGCCATAAAGGTTATTAAAGGAGAAGTATGTGTCGAGGGAGAAGTGGTGGCACTTAGTGATTTCTTCCATTATGAAGCTTGGACGGGAGCAGTCAAAGTTGAAGCTGTGGAAGAAGCTGAGGGATTCAATGGAGGGACTTCCATTTAGTTATAGGGAGATGGTGGTGCTTTTGGCGATAAAAAAATGAAGGGGAGGAGGATGTGTAGTAAGGAGGGGCGCGTAGGGTAACAATACTGACCAATAAGAAGTGGAGGTGACTGGGTTGAGAATTGGAGAGAATTTAATTTAGGGTTTAAAGTTTATTTATATTGTAAAATCCTATGTCCGTGATTCAACCCAACGAGCTCATGAGTTAAGCATAGGAAATTCAAATTTCAGTTTATTTATGACTTTAGTTCTGGTCATGGGCTCGTGAAGCCTAGATTGCGAGCATCATTAATTAGTCTGAGCTCAATCTAACTCACGGACAGACTCTACTTACACTCTTAGTTTTGGCTGGATAAGAACAATGCGACTAACATGGTCGTTCATGGTTTGTATCAAAACATTAAATTTTCAACTTAATAACTTGTTTCTACATTGCTTTTGTACAAATTGGATTTAAAGCTTCATAAATATGCTATTAGGATCCTTCATTTTTGTTTGGTGACTTTGTGACTTTATGAGAGAGAGAGAGAGAGAGAGAGAGAGAGAGAGAGAGAGAGAGAGAGAGAGAGAGAGAGAGAGAGAGAGAGAGAGAGAGAGAGAGAGAGAGAGAGAGAGAGAGAGAGAGAGAGAGAGAATTTGGTTAAAGGTTGCGGGTTAAAATACTGCTTGGAAGGTCCTATTTAATTCCCATAATTCTAAAATTTATAGGACCTTGAGGCCATTATAAAACAGCTGAACCATTGTAAGGCAAACTGTTCTGTAATGATCTACCATTATCTTGTGGTCATTGATGGAAAGTTTAGATTGTTTGCATCTTAATGTTCAATGATTGCCTGATGCTTAACAACCTTGGAGGTTATTTCATTTAGCATATTTGTAGTGGTTGGCCTATTTTTACAGCTGCTATTATCATTTTGCATGTCTAGTCATTTATCAGAGGAAGAGGGCTTTGTTCCTTGTAACAAATCACTGCAATGAGGAATAGATTAAACTATTCATTGATGGAAATCACACTTTTCTTTGATGGAACACAAATTAATTCTTTGATGCTGCATTTTAAGGTTTGTTTTTCTGACATTTTTATCGTTTGGCAGCTGTTTTCTTACAGGTTTATTGTCATGTGACCAACTGTATATCAATTATTTCTCACATTTGTTTCAGCTATTTCTTTAGTGAGGAATGATTTAAAATCTTTCTGAAGAAGGTTTCGTAGATTGTTATCATGCTGCATATTTTGAATGCCAAATTTCATTTTGATCATTTAAAGACACCAGTCTAGAGCTTTAGAACGAAGATACAGTTCTAAAAAATTACAGCAATAATTGTGGGGATAATGTTCACTTTATGATGATTTTACATAAGGTCAGCTATTCTGATAATGATGATGATGATGATGATATATATATATTATAATAGGCTATTAATCTAAATTCTCCTAGTTACCTGTTATGATGACCCCTAAGAGCAATTTAGTCTTTATTAGACTAAGGCAATCTAGTCTATGTTATTTATGATTGTTTATTATAAATATGTTTAGGGTTATGCATGAGATTGTGTCTTTGAGTCTTAGGGTTAGGGTTTGGGAGAAATTTTCTATCTAATTTCTATGTGAAAATCCGTTTGAGTTCCTATCAAGTGGTATTTTCGGTACTCGGAAATAAATAAGGATCTGGTGTGCCCTAATTTCGATTTGAGAGCCAGAGTTTTGACGAAGAAGCAACCAAAGGAAAGGATCCCTGCAAACACGGAAGCAACAACAAAATCGTGGCGTACCGTATCCTTTTGCACTAATCGCGACACAATCACTATTAGAGCTAACCAGGAAGCAACAACGAAGGATCGTGGCCTACAACTCATGTGTGGCGCTCCTTTACGGCCGCACCCCGCGATACAGTCGTGAATAGCGCTCACTAGGAAGAGGAATCATGGCTTACAAAGACTCATCTTTATAAAGGATAGGGGCATGCAAAGACTCGAAACTCCCAATCTTTCCCTTTCTCCCGCTCTATTCTTGTGATCAGTCACGAGTAGAGCTAACTAAGAAGGCCACATGGGGATCACAACAAACATACGACATGATTGCTTGTGTGATCAAAGCGTGATACAACCGCTATTCAAGCAGGGAAGGTACAATGGAATTATGGCCATAAAGTCGTCCTTTGAGACTGAACTGCTCGATATAAACTTGATTTGACCTAGTTGAGAAGCCAATGACGGGATTGCGACTATGACCTCCCTACACAATCATGATTCAGTTGATTCTGGAAGCGAAGAAGGGATACCAACTAACTGCCTCAAGGTACAATAACGAATCAAGTTAGTTGGGCAGCCAACGATGAGATCGCGGAGTAAAATTATTCCACAATTGTAGAGAGTAGATGTTCTAGAGAAGAAATTAGATAAAAAAGTTGAGTCACATCCGATCCGAAATAGATGAGTGTTTCTCGTCTATGGAGTAGTGTTTCTCGTTTATGGATGAACGGTTTGAACGAAGGTTCACGACCTTGAAATAAATGATGAAGAAGATCATGGAGTTTCATGCAAAGCCACCGTTGCTTGAGGTGGGATCGAGTGACAGCTTCTTGAGCTGATGCGAGAGATAACAACTAGAGGGGTTCGCGAGACATCAGGACAACGTTGTTGCTTAAGACAGATTTGGAGTTGCGAGATTAGGCGACGAACTATAGAGTAGGCTTGAGTGGGATCCATCTAAAGGCATTGTGTTGCATCAGGGCAGTGTCACTATTTGAGGTGGATCTGAAGCCACAAGATTAAGCGAAGGAATCTGGAGCAGGATTGAGCAGCAACACTTGCAAGGAATAGTGTGACCTGCGAACCAATGGAATGAACTGAAGCATGCGAGATTGAAGAAAGGAATCAAGAGTAGATTTGAGCGGTAGCATCTGAAGGGAATTGTACAACAATCTAGAGGTTTGAAATGTGTGATGAAAGGCAAAACGAGACAACATGCAATTCAGGGCTAGAGAAGATCACTTCGAAAAATTTTGCTCGGAACAAGGAACCATCAGCGATAATCTTCAAGGCAAAAAGCGATTCAGGAGTAATGACGAAAATATGATAGATGGAGATGAGCAGAGGATTTTTGTGAGGGATTGTCTTGAATATTTCGGGATGGTGACAAGATGGTGCATCGTGGTGACCCCAATTGGTGTAAGACGTTGACGTTGATGATTTTGATGAGGGCGATTTAGGACGCAAGGCCGAAATTCTTGATCAAGTTGCATATCATGGAAGAGACACATGATACAGAGTTGACAAAGATTTTGGGGATCGATAATGCTATTGAATGAGTTGTTTGGAGGCAATATTTTTCATGATTGGCTTGAAGTCAGGGTAACATTAGATTTGAATGTGGTCAACGGATGTACATAAAACGACATTTCGAGACGATGAGGGTCATTGCCAGACGACCTAATCCATACAATGTCTTCTTTGAAGGGTTTGATGTTATGACGGCGCCTACGAACAATGTAGCCTTTATTAGCTTAAGGACAATTTAGTCATTTATCATTTATAATTGTTTAGCATAAATAGGGCTAATATGTTTAGGGTTAGGGTTATGCATGCTATTGGGTCTCGAGTCTTAGTGTTACTGTTTAGGAGAAATTTACTAATTCTCGAATTGTAGGATTTGGGAGAGATTGCCTTCCTCTCGAATTTTAGCTGCTTATCTTTGCACTCTTCTTGTAATAAACTTTTAGTTGCCCTAATTTCTGTGTGAAAATCTGTGTCGGTTCCTATGATTACCTTAGATAGTTTGCAGTATTATGCGTAAAATAACATTTGAACGATGCTTATTATAACTTATTTCTACCTTTAAAAGGTCATTGCTGCTGCTCAAGCTGAAAAACACAATGAGAAGAGAGAAAGCTGCGGTGATTCTCTTATCATTGACCCATGGGGAACTACTCTTGCACGCCTTCCAGGTGAATGCTTTGTCCATTCTTCTTTGATTTATTCAATGGAGGAAATTTAGGAATGCATGTATGACATTTATAAGAGGCAGTATTTTTCATGATTGGCTTGAAGTCAGAGTAACATTAGATTTGAATGTGGTCAACGGATGTGCATAAAACGACATTTCAAGACGATGAGGGTCATTGCCAGACGACCTAATCCATACAATGTCTTCTTTGAAGGGTTTGATGTTATGACGGCGCCTACGAACAATGTAGCCTTTATTAGCTTAAAGACAATTTAGTCATTTATCATTTATAATTGTTTAGCATAAATAGAGCTAATATGTTTAGGATTAGGGTTATGCATGCTATTGGGTCTCGAGTCTTAGTTACTGTTTAGGAGAGATTTACTAATTCTCGAATTGTAGGATTTGGGAGAGATTGCTTTCCTCTCGAATTTTAGCTGCTTATCTTTGCACTCTTCTTCACTGTTTAATCTTCTTGTAATAAACTTTTAGTTGCCCTAATTTTTGTGTGAAAATCTGTGTCGGTTCCTATGATTACCTTAGATAGTTTGCAGTATTATGCGTATAATAACATTTGAACGATGCTTATTATAACTTCTTTCTACCTTTAAAAGATCATTGCTGCTGCTCAAGCTGGAAAACACAATGAGAAGAGAGAAAGCTACGGTGATTCTCTTATCATTGACCCATGGGGAACTATTCTTGCACGCCTTTCAGGTGAATGCTTTGTCCATTCTTCTTTGATTTATTCAATGGAGGAAATTTAGGAATGCATGTATGACATTTATAAGAGATGAAACATTTAAAATGCTTCCATTGTGAAGTTACTAGAATTACTTGTAACAGCATGTTGGCATATTGACTAAATTGATGTAGTCAGATGGAAACAATTTTTCGATTTTAATTGATCCAATATAATGCCAATTTGGAATCATAATATCTTCATTAATATTTTCCAGACTATATGGCATTATGATATTTTTATTTTTTTTTCATTTATTCATTCATGTTGAGTGTTTTTTGATAAACTTTATAAATTATTTTTATACAACTTCTATCATATAATCTTTAGATTTCTTTTCTTTCCTTATAATCTTGTGACAGTAATTTTTTCAACTTGTTTAATGGTCACATGTCTATTGTTTGTTGTACATATTCAAACCATCTAAGTTTATTTTCGACTGACTATTTTTTAATAGATTTTACTTGAGCTTATTTTTTAACATAGTTGCCTTGTCAAATCCATTTTAGCATCCTTATCTCTATTGTATTCGACTTAGATATCAATAGTTTTTAACGACCTAACATTTGGGTCCATAAAATTATATTGACTAGTTGCATTTTTATACTTTACCTTTCAGTCTCTGTAATACATCTTATCAATAGGAGACTATTGAAATAGTTCTCCATTTTAACCCTTCCCATCTTTAACTTTGCAAGTTATATCCTCACATATATTTCTTCATTCTTCTACATTATATATCTATGATTTTTAAACCTATCATATTTGTTAACGTCATACCCACTAGAATTAGATATATCATATTTTTAGTCTCTATTCTATTAATTCTATGATTTTTTTTCCTTAAAACATTTCTTTTTCTGTTCTATTTTTTTTTAATATACAATTTAGTGGATGTCTCACCAATGTCTAGCAAATTAAATCTGTTGTGCTACCCAATGCATGAACTTATGTCAATGTGGGGTTTTGAAAAGAGTTTGTGTAATATTCAAATAATGAGAGATTTTGTCTTTGTTGTTTGCATCCATGACATTGAGTTTATAGAATGCAATCTAAAATTATTGGCCTCTTCCATCTTTTTTATTTAGCACCTCATTTCCTGTTAGGGAAAATAATTTCTACAAAGCATTTTTTATGACAGGCATTTTGGCCCCAAAATCTGACTTCTTAGGGAAAAAATTGAAGGATTAGAATTGAATTTTACTTCCACTATAGAAAATCAAATTGTTCGGTTATTGATCATTGTCTTTTAGCTGCTTCTCCCTATTAAATTGATAACTTTGTTGAGGGAGGAGAGTATCCAAGTGCGTATTTACTCACATTGTAGAGGAAACTTTATGGCATTTATATAATCTAAAAGCTCAAGGATGTGGGAAATAATGTATTCTGGATATTAACTAGTACTGCTGTGAATGATATCAAAGAATCTTATATGGTTGATGTCAAGAGAGATTACTGGATTTAATTCCACATGGGATGGCACGGTAATTTAGAAATATCGAGTACTGGACTCATCTCTACTTAGGATTTTATATATCAGGTGGTAGTATATGAGTGGTTGTCATTATTATATGTTCAATTTTTGTAATCTGATCCTTCATATTACAAGAATTATCAGTAACTCGTGATTGGGAAACTACGATGTAGATCCAGTAGGAAGAGAGGTGGTGAAATAAAAAGATTAAGGGGGTGGCAAATATTCAAGTTTAGGATTTTCTATTTCTTAAAAAAATTTTGAAACTATTATAAATATCATTATTAAATTAAATATAATTAGTTTTAAACAATTATTAAGCATTTATATTGAGAAGGAAAAATTTTCAGGGTATTATATGATATTAAAGAGTTTAATAAAAATTTAGGGTTGGCAGTGCCTCCCCCAACCACCCTTTAGTTTCACCGCTAACTATGGTACACTCAATGAGTACAGCTAGCTGATGGAAATATATGTGTGCGCTTATTCTTAGACTAACTTATGAATTTTCTGAAGTAAATGCTGCATTTGAGAGCCTTCTAATGTATAATTCAAGTTATAATAATGGTTTCCTCGCAGATCGTTTATCCACTGGGATTGCCATAGCCGACATCGATCTCTCGCAAATCGATGCCATAAGAACTAGGATGCCAATTGCTACAGTAAGAGGGCTTTAATAAAGATTTTTAGTTTTTACTGTATGCTCGATCTAAGTTCAGTTCTAATCTTCTACTTTCGCAGCATCGGAAATTCAGTATCACCTGGAAGTCCCCGTCTCTTTGAATGTTTATGAGATCAGATGAATCATGCAATCTATGAATGATGGATGACCACTGGCGGCAGAACTTTTGTGAAAAAAAAAAGGTTGAAAAAATTTGGAAATTTCTTGTTTAAAAAAATATGAAAGTAAAATAATCCTTGCTGGGTATTGTAAGTTATAATGATTTGCTATATGGAGACTCATTTTAATTATGTCTTGTGCCGCGGATTCATGATATTTTAGTCATGACTAGGGAAAAAAATTGTGTACGCATGACGTACGCAACGCTGCGTACATAATGAAGGTTATGTGCGCGTTATATCGGCATTATATTTATGTTATATCCCTTTTAACCTTCATATAACATCTATATAACCTACCTGTAACATGCATGAACTTACAAATAAGTTCCGTGCTTTTGTTTTCACATATTTGTAAATTACATGTAGGTCATATGGAAGTTATATGGATGTTATAAGGGATATAACGCGAATATAATGCCGATATAACACTCATATTATATCCATTATGTACGCAGCGATGTGTACGTCTTACGTACGATTATGTACGCAGCACTGCGTACGACTTACATACGCAAATTTTTTCCCATGACTAGGCAAGTTATTTGAAGAATTTTATGCAGTTTTTTTATACTTTTAAATATGGGGGATACAGTTGAACCTGTTTTGTAAATTGAAACAGCATGCAACCGAATTCTTTAAGTGGTGCTTTACCACAATTTTCTTGATGATATGTTTCATGTGATTTTGTCGAAATCATAGTTTTTGTATTTCTATCATCTCGTATCTTAATGACTTCTTAGACTGCATGCTTTGAGGCCAAATTTTGAAGTGGAAATATTATTGCACCAACCATATGAAACGGGTTTGGGCTGCTCATTTTATTTTTATTTTGTTATGTATTGTCATCATTATCATCATTAGTATTCTTATAATTATGATTATCATAATTATTATGCTGATGACTATAATAGTAATAACAATAATAATAGTTATTATTATAATAAGAATAATAATTATGAGCAATCATATTTACTATTATAGCTTTCTAATTGAATTTGTAGTTTAGTTCGTTATTTTAGTAATCACACTTGCATTATGTTAATAGTTGTTTTTTTTAATTCAGTTACCAGATTAAAAAAAGTTGCAATTCAAATGAATTATTTAAAGATATTATTAAATACATTAGTTTGAAGTTGTATAACTATAATATTAATGCTAGGGTTGCATAACAAGCTTTACTGGTAATATAAAGACACTTCATGACTTGGGCCTACAAAAGTCATCATATTGACCAATTTATCTTTACTTGAACCAAAATAAAATAGAAAATCAAAATAATTTAAGAAATATGTTTATTTTTACAAAATAAAATAGAAAATAAAAAAAATACACAAAAATATATTTTTTAAAAGAATAAAATAAAATTTGATGCCAAAAAAACTCAAAAGTTAAAGATATGGGCTATCATCACTCTCCAGGAAATGTTAGTATTTGTTACACTTTTCCATTAGTTCCTTCAGCATATGTAAATAGGTAAAGCTCCATCACACGTTTAATTCTTTCCAAAATTGACGATGAGGACCTACAATTATATGATATTACACGCTCACACTATGAGATACTTGAGCTCAAATTTGGCACATTTCAACGTACCATGACATGACATGCATGTCTAACTTGTTATACATATATATATATATATATATAAATATCACGAATATCTCAGCCATAATGTTAATAACAGCCACAACTCGGGCTTGAACTAATATCATCGTCTTCAAAAACAATCAATACCAGTTCATACTTCAAGATTAAAATTAATTCAACATCCACCATTCAAAAAAAAAATACTAATGATGCCCAATTAAAACTATCATAAACAAATTTTACAAAATATAATCACATACAGTGAAATAATTTCAAAATCCTACTGCTGCATGGGCTGTGTTGCGAGGTGGAAAATCTACTGGGAAACTTTCTTCCAGTATGCTGGATCTGACTTTGTAAGAATAAATAGTAGAAGCAATTTTGTACGAATGCCAGTTCTCAATTTTTAAGGCCTGCCTGTTAATCAGATATAAAGATTCAGATTGAATGTGAGCAAAATCAGCTAAATATCGAGGTTCTCTGGATTGATCATCCTGGCTGAGTTCTGAATCAATTCCTTCCTAACATCAACCTGTACCATAACAAATTAATGCCATTTGATAACTGTATTTATCAAGTGTTCAAAAGAAAGGGGATTTTACATAACGTAGCACACAATTCATGTGTATTTACACATCTCGTATACTCAAACTTTCATATTTACATACATTGTGCTTTGGCGCCTCAAACCTATGGATGAAAATATGTATTTCACTTTTAAAAAGTGTGTAAATATGAAAGTTTAGGTGTGAGATATGTAAATACAAGAATTGTGCACTAAGAGATAGATTTTAAGGACGATGTGGGCATGTAGCTTCTAACCCGAGTGCCCATAAGAGAAGCGAAAACCACACTGGCTTCTGCAGCATCATCCACCACTATCTTCTTTAAAACCCTTGCATCAGGATTCATGGTTGTTTCCCACAATTGTACAGGCATCATCTCCCCCAAGCCTATTTAAGAGACAGTAAAAACATTTTAACTCCAACCTCAATTGCAGGTAGTTTGTTAGCCAAGTATTTTATGCGTTCAAATCAAACTGTTTTATTTAGAAGTTAGAAGATTTACATACATACCACTCAGTTTTTATATATTTACATGTCCAACACCCAAGTAACCTTCAATTTTTACATACATACCATCTACTTAAGCATGAAAAGGTGTATTCCACTGCTTAAAAGTTAAAATGGTGATATGTTTGCTGTGATATGAATGTTTTGAGTGGTATAAAATGTAAAAAACAAAAGTTAGGTGCTAATATGTAAATATATAGGAATTAGTTGGCATGGTACATTAAAACTTCTAGACAACCATATGCTTAATGCTTTGGGAGACAGTGTAGGAGACAGTAGGATTCAGTTGCTTCTCATACCATAGTCAAAGATCTTCAACCCCATAAAGTTATAGCAGCTCCGCTGCTTTCAACATGAAAGTTGAAGCTTTGAAAAATGAGATCGAAGCTCTCCCAACCCCAAGAGACTTATGCTAGCGTAAAGGACCTGTGGGAACCATCCGCTATTCCGTCGTCTAAACGGAGCTGGTCCAGACTTGAGAGGGCGAGTGCTACTCCGATCGTTCTCCTCTCGAGGTGATGATTCTTCTCAAAGGGTAGAATGGTGCTCTGATTGTATCTCACTCCAGATGTGGTATTTATCCTTCCTCGACTCTCCACATCCCTCCCATTTTTCTATGATGCATTCCTCCTCATTGCCGCCACCCAAAACATCACTCATTTTTTGTTTTCCTTCAGATTTGCTCTAACCCGTCCTCTTCCCTGCCATTGATGTTACAGCTCTCCAACTTCGTTGTCGCTGCTGTCCAGCCCTTCCTCTTTGCTACCGCCACCATTTCAGCCCTCCATCCTTGCTACCATCACCCCGGACAGCCTTCCCACATCCTTGCTACCATCACCCAGGGGAATCCTCCTAAGTTATGGTATGTTCATCCATTTATAGCAAATTTTCACATCACGATGAAAATATAATGAAGTTGGATTGCTATAATGCTTAGAGAGTTGCCCAGAATAAGACACAGGGTTGTTTGGGATTAATTTTATATTATGTCTTTTTTGCTTTTGAAAAAAAAACAAAAAGTTTATCTATTTTTTTGTTTTATTTCTTAATTTTATTTTTAAATGAAACATGGTTGTTTTTAAAATACCCAAAACACAAAAAAGTGTTTTTATCTATTTCGAAAACAAATTTTTTCGCACTCCCCTATATCTTGCGCAACAGTGGCTTCTCCTTCGGTCTACCGCTTGGCATGAAGGAGCGGAGCGTGCCAAGAGAGAGCCACGCAAGCGGGAGAGTGGCGAGAAAGGAAGGAAATCTGGCAAGGGTCACCGACGGCATGAAGGAACGGGACGGCATTGTTTAGAGGCAGAGAAGAGAAGGGCCAAGGTTTCGGTCGTGAAAGCGGGGGAGAGGCTAGGGCATTGTGACCGAGAGGAGTAGGTGCTCGAGGGACTGCTAGTCGCCAGAGGGAGAACCGTCGACGGTGTCGTTGCTGGTAGCAGGGAAATCTAGCACGTAGAAGGATCCTAGGTGGGGTTTCGGGCAAAACTGAAAGAGGCACCAATTGTGAGATTAAGGTCTGTGCAATCCTCCTGTAGCCTGAGAGAAAGAGGGATTTTATCTCCTTTTTTTAGGTGGCATCTATGTAAATGTCAATTATGTTTAACTAATTTATTAAAAAGTATAAATTTTTCTTGAGAAAAAAATAAAAAATACCCAACCGAAGATGTTTTATAATTTTTGTTTTTAAAAACAGATAAATCATAACAGTAATAAACGCATTTTCTAAAATAAAAGGTAAAAAAAACATACTAAAAACAAAAACAAAAATAGAAAACAAAAAACAGAAAGAGATCCCAAACAAGACCTCAATTAATCATAATGGTCTAATTTTCTGTTTTCGATATAAAGATATATTGGGGACAGAATGAATTACATTGTAGAAAATAGAATCATGCATTCAAAAGTATGAAAAGATGATGTATTTCTGTAAAATGATACATTAGATTGTAAAGAATTGAGTCATGCAAACAACAGTACGCAAAGATCATGACGAATTTCTCACCTTTAAACCTCTGGATATGGTACGTAGCATTTGAAGGAAAAGAACTCTGAACTTTTTTGAGGTCAGCTTCATCATAGCAGTAGTGTACTTGCTTACCACGCTCAACCTAGAATTCATTAACTAAATTAAAACTTATAAATAATTCTAAAAAACAGAATAGATTGAACAATGCTGGAAGGCAGACCTTATAGAGCGGTGGAACACCTACATATATGCAACCCTCATCAAATAATGCTTTCTGTACCAAAGGATTTTTATCACCAAGGAGAAATTAGCCGAACCAAAAACATGAAATTTAACATATGTAAAAATAAATAAGTTTGTAGCATTTAGTACCTGATACCTAAAGAAGAAAGTGAGAAGAAGAGTTCTTATGTGAGCACCATCCACATCAGCATCAGTTAGAATGATGATCTTATGATACCTCAAAGATTCCTTTTTAAAATCCTCCCCCTGAAATTAGATAAAGGAAAAGTTTCAACAAATGCAAGAAAGCCATCAAAATCTTCCTTGTTAAAGAATGAAACCTTCACTCCAAGTCCAAGTCCGAGTATGAGATTTTGAATTTCTTCATTTTTGTACATGGCTGCTTCATCCTTCCTTTCAATATTCAAAATTTTACCCCTCAAGGGCAAAATAGCCTGTACAAAACGTTTTAGCCAAGGTTAAATATTTTCAGTAAAAACACAAATAGAAAATTGCATTATGCATATGTTGGTCCCCAAAATCGCAATATATATAGAACATGCTTGTTCAAAACCAAACAAGCAATGTCAGAGCACTAGTTTGGCAACTAGCTTAATAAAACATGTTGGCAACATCATAAAATGTAAATTTTTTTCTCAACTATCACTTTTATGATTACATGAATTATGATAAAAACAAAAAATGGATGACATGCAAGTAAATTGAACAAACACCTAGCAAGATTCGCCATTGGATCAACACTAACTTGGGCAGAATTGTAACACATGACACTTTAGAAGAAATAAAAAAGCATTCCCATTTCCACTATATGCTATAGCTCAATCAAATATATTAATACAGAGTTGGTCCGTCAAAATTACAGCATTAAAACTTAAAAATTAATCAAGATATTATGTTAAGTAGGTCGATAATGAGGTAATAATCATGAATCCATCACCAGCACATTTCTATAGCAGCACAACAATCCCTAGAAAACGACATTTTGTTTCTGTTATGCAGTTAATTCTAAATTTCAGAACTAAGAACTGAATTTCATGTTTGTTTCCTCCCTGGATAGTTTTTTCTCCACCTATTTATATGCAACATCTCATCTACGTTAATACGCAAAATAATTAATAATAATAAGGCAAACTCATTTTTTCTTCTACTCTCTTCATATTCTAATTATCACGATAGAATCAAAGAAATTAGGATTCTTACATACGTCTTTTGAATGAAAATTTTGAAATTTAGACATTTCAACATGATAATCCACAATCAATTTAAGCCCAAAATTTATATCTTGAAAATCAAAGATGCTAAAGAAACTTTGAAATTATCTAAGAAAGTAATGCCTTATCTCAAGAGATTATCCAAAAATGTTATGTGCCAATATACCTCAACAAAATGAGGACGTTCAAAGTAAAAATAGAAAGCTCTAAAATCTTCCACAACTATTCCTGAATATCTTCGGAGAGAAGTTCTAACAATTACACATCACATTAATAGAATGCTCTCAAGAGTACTTTAATTTCGAACCCTTCACTTTCATTTCCCAAAAACAAAATTATAGCTTATCTTCCTTAAAAAAAACTTTTTGTGATAGGGTTTCATTTACATTCATTATTAGCACTAGAGCAAATTAGGATCAAACCTATCAAAACTATCATTATCAAATACTCCCAAATTCAACAAGAGAACAATCACTTTTTCTATTATCATGACCCGCCCCGGGGCTTGGAGTTAACCGAAACAGAACGAACAGACAGACAGTAAAAATCAATTCTTTGTTATTCAAATTCTATTACTAAAAACATAATATTTAAATAATACATGAAAGAGCAACTAAAAAAAAAACAATTAAAATTAACAAGTAAAAAATTTAACATTTCTTTTTGTTCTCGTCTTCTGAATACATTTGCTTCACTTCTATTTATTTTGTTCAAATGTTTAAAACCTAGAAATAATATGAAAATAACATAATGAGTTATTTAAAAATAAGCTAGGAGTAATCTCACCACTAAACTGCAGTAATCCAAGGAAAAGACTACAATATGTATACGTGTCCATAAAAAATAGCATAATATGTTTGATCTTTCACATTTATTTATAAGCCATCTGATATATATTTATAAGCAATCTGACAAATGTTTATAAATAATTTGATATATGTTTATAAGCAATAATATATGTTAATAAATGCATCAATTGCATTTTCTAAATAAACAAAAATTAATACTCTATATGCATTTATATTTACTTTTATTTTACACTTTGCGTACACATCTGTATCTGTGATGATTACAGTCAACAAACCTATCACACTCTTGGTCGATATTACCCCATCGACATAGTGGTTAGCAAACTAGCAATTGCCTAAGGTGGAAAGAACTTACCTGCCCCTGAGCAATATTATCTCATCGACACAGCGATTAGTGAATTATAACAATTGTCTAAGGTGGTAGAAAAACTCTACTTGCACTGGTGCACCGGCGTCCATTACCTATATCATTAGAGGGTGAAATCCTCATCTGAACATGCACATACAAGTTTTTATATATAAACTAATTTATTAATATACATATATTATTCTGTGACATCTTTATGCAATCTACTAACATGCATACTCTGTTGTGCAACTAACTATTCATCATGCATATCTTCTATCTCTTAAATCATGTATATCTTACATATCTGTTGTGCAACTAACTATTCATCATGCATATCTTTCATATCAATCAAATATCTCTTAAATCATGTATATCTTACATGTATATCTTACATAAAATATCTATCTAAATATCACTCATATCATGCATATCTTTTATAATTTTTCAGTCATACATAATTTTTCTATCTAAAGAATCTACTGCAATCTAAATCCAACTAAACTAAAACATACATATAAATCAACACATATTTTCAAATAACACCTCAGTTGTCAAGCTAAACTCTAAATCTTCGATATCTAGCTAGAGGTTGTGGTGACTTTTAAGTTGAGCTTAATAACCTATAAAAAATAATATTTAAAATTTTAAGATCTAAACAATTTTTATTAATCGAATAAATTTTCTTAGCCTAGGATTAATTTAACTGAATTTTAAGGGATTTGACCTACGACTATCTTCTGCAAGCTTGACTCAAACTTGCCGCCTCACGTAACCAGCCTGAAATCTTAAACGAATTAGGAATTCATAATATATTAGTTCATTAGATAATATAGCTTAAAAGATCAATGATTTTCCAAAACATACATTAAATGGCTTTCTGGGCGACCAATCCTTCTTCAAAACTGCTAAATTTACTTTTTATCACATCCAATCACACTTCCCCTACACTGATATCATGCTACCCTTATGAAAGATCGCAACTTTTGATGCTTTTGGCATAATCTGCGCCTTCAACGGCAACCATAAAGGCAAAAGGGACGAAAAACGAGGCAAATATCAAAATAGAAACATGCGGAAATGAAAGTCTCAAATATTACTAAAATCGGTTTTGCATTTACTGATTTCACAGCATAGCCTGAAAATGTCGTTTGCAGCTCTGTGCGGGCCCCTCTCTTTATTGTTTCTCGCAGCTGCTACAGCAGCCTGATTGTTGGAACTCCCCAGGTGCGAGAAATCAAGAGTAGGGAGAGGTGGAGTCGAGAGAGAGGAGAAGAAATAGGGAGAGGGGTGTAGGTCTTGGCTTACCAGGTGCCGCTCACCCCTTCAGGACCGCCTGCGGGTTTGCTCGAACGCAGGTCCTCACAGGAGCTTCTGCAGAGTGAACCCGAGAGCCATGAAGGAAAATCAGGAGGGGAAGGAGATTTTGAGAGCTATGAACACATTCGATTGCACAAAAAAATAAAAGAGGCATAAGTGCATGGGCTACAGTGTTGAGGATTAGGGAAATAGTTAATATTAATTAAATTAATTAAACGAATAACTTGAACATTTTATATCTCCCAAACCATTCATAATTTACATACAATATTTTATATGAAATTGATGGATTTTTCATGTAGAATTTTATAGAATTGTTTTGATTGAAATCCGATGGATGCGAAAATTAGATATAATTTAAGTCACCAATATTTTTATCAAATTTCTCAGAAATTGGTTCTTACAATCTCTCTTTATAAAACTTCATCCTTGAAATTCATGAACTCCGTATCAACTATGAAGATAAAACAAAAGTGATTACAAAAACTTGTTTCTTGTGAAGTAGTAACTAAAACATATGTGATAAATCATACATCTGTTAAAACCAACATAACACCCAAAAGACAAATCATCCATCAAACAATGTATCAACATCAGTGGCAACAAACTCCTTTGATTAAGAGTCAAAGAATAAAGTGTTGGGCAAATGTTCTGTCTTAGTTGCTCCTTACGATCCACAGTATCAGCTTTTGTCATCCTCTGTCGACCACTTCTAGAAATAGATCATTCTTGAAAATTCCTCTAAGATGGATCCCTTCCTGAGTGAAAATATGATGTGGATCTCTGAAAAGCAATAGAGAAATTTCTCTTCTAATGTCCGGGCTGTTTGCATAAATAACACACCTTAAACTCAAGTAAACATTCCCCATAATGTTGATTTCCACACTTAACACAAGGTTGTACAGTGCCACTGCCAACCTACCTAAAAGCTCTACCGGTGTAAGACTTCATCTTCTTCCCACTAGACCTTATGGATGAATTGTTGGTGTCACTTCTTCCAAACTATTCCTCTTGTGCAACTCTCTACGCTTCTGAGTCTGCTGAAAATCAATCTCCACCCACCTAGGTCTCTCCACTAGCGTTGAATAGTTTTCAATCCCAAGTGGCACAAGTGGTTGACTGATCGAATCTTTCAGTCCGGAAAGAAATCTGTGGCATTTCTCTTCTGCATTTAGAATAAGTTGGTGTGCATAACTCAATAGCATAGTAAACTTCACTTCGTATTGCATAACTAATTGATCTCCTTGCACCAACCTCATAAATTTATCTTGCATTTGTCTTCTAGTCGAGAGTGGTACAAACCATTCTTTGAAGGTTTTCACAACTCATCCCACTGTACCAAGTGGTTGTGGTCCTACTTCCAAACTTCTACATCTGACCTTGCCACCATCCTTCAGCTTCTCCCTCAAAAGCAAAAGTGGCTAGGGTAACTCTCCTCTCCGGCGGACAAGATATGCAATCTATGATTTTCTCAACTCTCAACAACCAATTTTCTGCTTCCACTGGCTCCCCTACTTCAGAAAACAAATGTGGTCTCATATCTTGAAAAAACTTCAAATACTTATCCAATGGTGGTCCTCCACTGGTATTATCTTGAGGTTGAGAATTCTTAATCAACTGAGTCAACATTCATCATATCAGAGAAAGCACCAGCATTAATTGTGACATTATGGGGCACAACAGATTCTACATTCTCATCTCCGACTTCTTCCTCAAAAACATCCATAATTCTAAAAAAACAATCATATAAGTTAATTAGACTTAATCAAAATGTTTAATTTCTATTAGTTATAACTTGATTCAATTATCCTATTGGCTCTTTCATTATACGTCATGTTATTTAATCTAAACATATGCTTTGATTTAAACATTTGCTCTGATATCACTTTTTTCACGGCCCGGTCCGGAGCTTGGAGTTAATCAAGACGGAAACGGTTGGATGGTGAAAATCAATTCTCTGTCATTCTAATTCTATTATTAATAATTTAATATCTAAATAATACATGAAATAAGCACTAAAGAAAACAATTAAAATTAATAAATAAAAATTATACATTTTTCTTGTTATTCTCATCTTTTGTATACATTTACTCTTCTTCTAGTCATCTTATTCAAATGTTTAAAATTAGAAATAATATTAAAACAACATAATGAGTTATCTAAAGATAACTAAAGATAATCACACCATTAAACTACAGTAATCCAAAAAAAAGACTACAATATATATGTGTGTGTATAATAAATAGTATAATATGCTGGTCTTACATATTTATAAGCAATCTGATATATGTTTATAAACAATCTGACATATATTTATAAGCAATCTGATATATGTTTATAAGCAATATGATATATGTTAACACATGTATCTATAACGTTTTCTAAATGAATGAACAATAATATTTTATATGCATTTATCTTAACTTTATTTTTACTTCATATTTTACGAACATATCTATCTTGGTGAGGATCACCATCAGCAAACATAACACACCATTAGTCGGTGTTGTCCCATTGGCTCCCGCCAGCACATCGGCTAGTGATCTACACATCGTACGTGTATTGGGTCAAAAAACCCTTACTTGTCACTAGTCGATATTATCTCGTCGGCAAAGGGATTAGTAATATAAACACTACAATTTTTTAGGGAGATAAGCTCTATTCTACTCGCCCCTGGCTGATATTATCACGTCGGCACAACCGTTAGTGAACTATCACAATTGTTTGAGGTGGTAGAAAAACTCTCCGCACGCGGGTACCTAGGGGTCCTTTATCTATACTATTATGAGGTGAAATTCTCCTCTGAACATGCCATGTAAGCCTTCATATATAAATCATTCCATTCTTTATACATCGATTATTTTGAGACATCTCTATGCAGTTTACTAACATGCATACTCAGTTGTGCAACTATCATTACACATATCTTTCATATCATTCATATATCAATCTCATGCATATCTTTTATATCATACATAACTTACATGTCTATCAAAATATCATTCATCTCATGCATATATTTCATGCATGCACATCTTTTACAACATTTCAATCATACATAACCTTTTTATGTAACAATATGAAAAATCTACTGCAATATAAATCTATCAGAACTAAAACATATATTTTGAAATAAAAACGATTACTGAAATTAAAAAATGTAATTTCTCACTGAAATTAAAAAATGTAATTTCTCACTTTAGCTTTCAAGCTAAAAACTTAGGGTCCGTTTGGGGCCGCTTTTTTCAGGCTTCGCGGCCCTGAATCTCGAAAAATAGGCGTTTGGCTCGCAGCGTCGCGGCATGGCAAAGTGAAAGCGGGAGAAAAGGCGGAAGCTATATTCACCCCGCTGCACAGCTTTTAGCTCGTGAAAAGGATCCTTTTGCCCCGCCAAAAACCCTCGTTCCTCCCTCCTTGCCGCGTGAGTTCTTCTTCCTCGAGCTCTTTCTTCTTCCTGCCGAGCCCCGCCAAAAACCCTCGTTCCTTTCTTCTTCCCGCGTGAGTTCTTCTTCCTCAAGCCCTTTCTTCTTCCCAACCTCGTGCCCTCGCTGCCCGTTTGCCCTTCATGTGTCCCTCCTCCGGCCGACGCTCCTCCGCCCATTCCTCTGTCGCTCCGTGGCCGAAAGCCAAGCGAGAACTTCAAGACCCACAGCTGAAGCGGAGGAAAGCCAGGCTAGCAGGTATCAATTTCTTTGGTTGTTGAAATGCTATTCTCATTTTAAATGATCGGTTGTTTCGTTATCGCGAGTGTTTGATTCTGATTGATAGCTTTACCTATGTTGTTATCGAGATCGTTTTCCTTGGATTTGATGTAACATATTGTTATCATTTGCAAATTTAACTATGAAATGAACTATTTTCTTCAATGTTTTTCTTATGCTTTTTCTTGGATTTTGAATTGCAAGATGTGCAGAATGCTGTGTTTTGCTTTTGCCTTAACGAACTATGATAACTTACCACCAGAATGCTACCTGTTTTTATGAGATGAAATTTGCAGCCTTTTGTTGTGATGAAATGATATGTATAATCACATGCTACTTATGCAATTGAAAGCCATTTTTCAGCTGTCAATTAGTGCGTCTAAAAAATGCTATAAAATAGGAATTTTGAGGGGAAAAAATTGTTTGGCATGAATAATGAGATGATTAGGAGGTGCATTACTACCTTGGTCGTTAGTTTTGTTTGGCCAGGTTGTTTTTTTTTCTTTTTGATTGATTGATTCTGGTTAGTTTCTCATCGGGGATTTGTTAGCTTTTGGACGTGGTATGACGGGAAGAGTTGTTGATTTCCTTAGCCTTGGCGACCCACATACTTCCTATTAGTGATTTGATGATAATAAAATTTATGTGGTTTCATTTAATAGTTAAATGTTTTTACAAGTAATCCAATTATCAATAGTCATCGTCATTGTGACAATTCAAGTAACCCAATTGTGAGTATCATATTAACATAGTGATGAAATAGCAGTTGAAGAAGTATATTGTATTTTATTAAGATTACTTAATTGTGTTTTTATGAAATTTGTATTCTATTTGATTCATTGACTTGCTTTTTCAAACTTCATCATATAATATAATTTGTTTTAATATTAATTTCATTAAATTATGTTATTTTTTATTATTTCCTATGCATTGGAAGAGGCTTGTGCAGGTTTATTCATGAATGGCATCTGTGAAAGCCTTGTAACTGCTAGTCAAATTACTCGATGAAGAAAATTTACTAACATTTACAGCTGAATTTTTTGGGGGATCTTTTGTTACTTTTTTGCTTTTGTTTGGAGAATTTTATTGTCACGTTTTATTTTATATAAAGCTCATAAAATGAGAAAAATACCACCACCAACCAAAGAAAATCCTAAAAAAACCAAAAACTTGTACTACTTGATTCTTCCTCACCATGAACTGAATTTCTTTTATCACCACCGTAGTTGTCATGCTTAACCATGCCAAAAAATTCAACATTATAAGGGTTATATGGGATGACTTTAACCAATTTAAAATTCATTCTAAAGCAACATTTATAATCACATCTATCATCATATCCACCAATCAGAACATCTGATTTACTAAAAATTAATAACATTAGTACAATTTATCCACAAAGTAAAATATATATTTAATTTGATAACTAATCATCACAAATAGAATTTATGCCCCTGAACATATCTTGTTTCACTTACAATATATAAGGGAATTATATCTTATAACTCCTTAATACTTCAATATTTGGCTCGGCACACTATCAGAGAAGCAACGATAAATAATAATGTGAGTAATATATTTACTAGTTGTCGCCAAAATTAATAATGTAAGTAAGCTGGAAGAATATTGATATTGCTTGATTGCTTGAGATGGTTTTTTTTTATTTGGATGTTCTATGATTCTGTTTTCTTCTGCATTCTTATCCATTTTGCTGTTAAATCATAGACTTATTAAATCCTGTCATTTAACAGATACAACTGCACCATCACTCGATCAAAGGTGAATTGTCATGTTCTCCTTCACAATTTATTGAAGTTTATCTTGGTAGTACCAAAAAGAAAAAAAATTAATTATATTTTTTTCCAGTTTAAACCAATGTATGTTCAAGGTTGCTAGTTTTGATTGAGTCGTGATCTGTTCACTTTTCAGTTCACTATTTATATTCATTAATATTTTTCATATTTTTGTTATAGTAATAACATGGATAGTAAGTCTAAAGAGGTTTCTACATCCGCATTGTGGGATAAAGATACAAAAATAATATTTTACGATCTTTGTATTAAAGAGATTGAACGGGGAAA
Organism: Phalaenopsis equestris; assembly: GCF_001263595.1. Taxonomy (NCBI): domain Eukaryota; kingdom Viridiplantae; phylum Streptophyta; class Magnoliopsida; order Asparagales; family Orchidaceae; genus Phalaenopsis; species Phalaenopsis equestris. Next base: position 99,957 of record NW_018164987.1, on the reverse strand, counting down.
TAGACCAACAACCCATTTCAATAAAAAAGAGTGACAAAATATTATAAAAAGTTTCAAGAAATGTACAGGCAGGGAATATAACAGGCTGCAAATGAAGAAGGAATGGAAAATTTGGAAGGAATTGAAAAGGGGTTCTACAGGTCTTGGTTGGGATCCAGTGAAACGAACAGTTGATGCACCTGAGGAATGGTGGGCTGAAAGACTTGCAGTGAGCTTTGTTTGTAAACTTCTTTATTTTGTAACTTTCTATTTTGTTCTAATTGGGTGTCTATCAATTTGTGTGTAGGTGGTGTATGCTGCAAAAAAGTTTAAGCTTTCTGGAATTGAGCCTGAATTGGAGAAGAAACTAGACCGCATGTTTAAGGGAGAAGTTGCGACAGGAAACTATGCATGTAGCCCAAGTGAGACATGGTTCGCTGGCAATGCCGTGAATTTGGGCCGTGAATTTGGGAACCCCCAGAGGTTCAGTTGATTTCATTGACGTCCCCAGCCCATAGCAGAACGAATATAAAATTATTTCCTGTTCCAAACATCTGAGGGTTATTGATAAAAGAAAATCTGGTGCTTCTTCCCTCAGAAACGAGCTATCCGAGGCAGTTTCATGTTTCAAAGCAGAATGTCAGGCTTTTCATTCAAGCACAATCGCGGGGACACTTGAAATCCTAAGTGCTACAGCTGAAATTTATGCAGATGAAGAGTTGTATTTGTTCGTAGCAGAATTGCTAGAGGACCCGGTCCGTAGGGATTTCTTTGTGCAGATGTCTTTCACCCGCAGAGTGACATATATTCGGCATTTTTATAATCGTTTGAACAATTAATATTTTTTATATTTTTCATCACTAAAATATTTACACTGCATTATCTATTTTTTTTCTTTCTAAAGTTGTGCTTGGGAACTCTCTTGTACCTTCATAATTATTTGTAAACATTTCTTTTTTTCTATTATCACCAACTCTTATATAAATAATAATTATTTAGGAGACATTTAGGAATACCCATCACTATGGATGCAAGTAGAAGAAGACGGATGGAGACCCACATGGATACACGCAGAAGAAAGCAGAGAGGGATGTTTCTGACTACAATGTGTTTGATGTACGAGTACTATAACGCGTACATTGATCGGTCGCCATGCATGGCATCTTCTTATATTGACGACAAATGAGTTGGAGAGATGCTTGCGGGGCACCTAACACGATTTTTTAATATATTTCGAATAGCACCCAACACAATTTTTTAATATGTTTCGAATGAGTTAGACAATATTTATCGATCTTCTAGACTTACTCGTAGGATCTCACAGTCTTCATGGATCTTAGAGGACCAATCCACGTGAGGTGCTCGCAATAATATTGTTCATATTATCCCAAAATGAGTCTATGCGAGGAGCAATGGAGCAATTTAAACACTCATAAAAAATAATAAGCAGATATTTCTCAATCGGATTGAGCGTGCTTGTTAGCTTATCCTCTCATGTCACCCTCAGATTATAAGTTTGAGCAGATACCCGCTGAGATAGCACGTGATGCACGATATATGTCATTTTTCAAGGTATTCTCTCGGATGCATTATAGTTAACTTTGTAATGGTAAGCAATGATATTTTAAACCTAACATTTACTCATCATGACTGCATTGACTCGATTGATGAAACACATGTTGACACACGTATACCAAATAATCATAAGGTGGCATTTATCGGCCGTTGTGGCAGCCCAAGCCAAAATGTTATGGTCGTCTGCGACTTTAACATGTGTTTCAGACTGACTGGGATGCCAGCGCACATGACAGTCGAGTTTTTAAATCTGCAACAGAGATCCCAATAGCAACTTTCCACATCCACCTGTAAGTACGCTCGGGATCGAACTCGTACGAATTGTTCAATTTATTAGACAATTATTACTTGGTATCCCAAAAAAAAAAACTTGAATTTCCATATTAATTGTTCCATTTATTAGGCAAGCATTACTTGGTTGATGTTGGTTACCCATTGCAACGAGGGTATTTAAAGTCATTTCCTGATACGAGATATCATATACCAGACTTCGCACGTGTAAGTAACGTCACACGAGGAAGAAATGAAATGTTTAATAAACGACATTCATCGCTACGTGGTGTAATTGAGAGGACTTTTGGTGTTTGGAAAAAAAAATGGGTGATACTCCGTGATATGCCTCCTTACAATTTTTCGAAGCAGGTACAGATTGTCTTTGCTACAATGACTCTTCATAATTACATAAGACAACATTCTCGTAGTGATATCGACTTCCATTTGGCGAAAGATGATGAAGAAAATGTGCCTTCAAAAGCATTTGAATACCGGCTATGTCAGTCTTTCACAGAAGAAGAGACCGAGGCTTCCATTGACTTCACTGTAGATGGGGAAGGTGCAAGCGAGATGGCAGAGCTGAGGGAACGAATTGCTGATGTGATAATATGCCTATGAATGAAGAATTTGAGAATTTATTAGTTGAATATTATTCAAAATATTGTTGCACCGATTTTTATTCAACTTCATATTTATGAGGTTAAACATTGTTAATACGATGCTCAGAAATGAGATCTTATATAGGTAGAATTGCAGCTATGATTTTGCATCTAGTTAATGAGGTTAACCTTTTCAGTTCTTACAACGAAATTGAAGTGATCATTCTGCTTCTAGTTAATGAGGTTAAACATATCTGTAAATATGTTGAAATGATAGCAACTATAAACTTCAATTCAACCGTAAAGTTGATATTTAGATATCTTGATATTCCATGAATGGTCTAAACGATACATATCTATATATGATATACGTAGTTATGCTTTGACATGATTGGGATGAATCTGTGCACTTGTATTTTGATTTTTTATTTGGGGGTAGACATATGTGCATGTCCAGATTTTGGTTTTATTTTCCTCTAGAACAAATGTGTACACATACATCTCTGTCACTTCATCCCAGAGCAGACATATATGCATGCAAACTTTTTTCTTCCCCTTCATATACTTATATACATTATAGTTGATTCCTCAATTGTTTAGGTCGTTTGGACGCTGTTCTTCATGTCTCAAATAGTTGGCCTATGCACATATTAGGATAAATATGCTTGTTATTTTTTTTCAATTTAGTTACCTATGATGGCTAATAATTATTGGTTGGATAACAGTGCTGAAGATTTTTTTTTTTTTGCTGCTGCCCTCTCTTTTGTTGCGATAGGGAATGCAATTATGTAGATTTTTTATAGCTATTAGACGGGTTTCTGAGAAACATAACTTATGTTTGTTGCTGCTGCTTTTCCTATAAATTTTAAGCAAGACATTAGTATGCTTTTCTTTCTCCTTACCTATTAACTCCAGTATTAGAGTTGTAGAAAGGAGCTTTAATCAGTGATTGCAGGTGTTTTCATTGGTATAACATAGCTTTATGAATTGTCTTTTCACTATATCTTAGATTTGTGTACATGTTATGGAAATATGAGATTGAGGGTAATGCTTATCAGGGAAATTTACTTTCATACCATTCATTTCTTACTTACATATCTAATACATTAACTTTAGCATTTTTTTTTTAAATATGTACCACTCCATTCTTATATGCTTAAATTTATAAAATCTAGATTGCAGCATTTACATATGTACCACCCAATTCTTACATGTTTGCATTTCTAAATTGCAGATTTACATACAAACCATCCAATTTGTACATATTTACATATCTAACACCTATAATTTATATTCTACATTTATACATTTAATCTCCTCTCTTCCTATTTTCTGATTGCAAGAATCCTGGGCCGAATCTTGATACGAATGCTTTTTGCTCCTAGCTGGACATTGCTTGAATAACATTTCTAACCTTATTCCATTTATAAATCCTATGAACTTTTTTTAACACATAAATTACATGTATTAGGAGATTTTGAAATTCTTATAATTCGTATATGTTTACATTCGCATTTAAATTTACATATTTAACATAAACCTAAATATTAACTTACTGATTTATTCAACTTCATTGCATTTACGTGCTTAACACCTAAATTAGAAAACGTGCATATAAAGTTCGTTTAATTTCAACATATTTACAGATATGACACTTCTACAATTTCGTTTAATTTCATTGCATTTACATACATACCTCTGCATCCACAATTTTGTGCTAGAATGAATTACCTTTGGGAATTCATGTTTTTCACGTTCAGCATTGTCATGTTTCAAATTGTATTTGGGAATAACTAAATTTCTGCATTACTTTCTTGTTCTGTAGAACATTGTTTGACAATGCTCAGGCTTTAAATTTCCATGTAGAAATCTGATTCTACTTCCTTTTTGTGCTCACGGATCCGCCTCACATGTAGAAATATGTTTTTTCAGAAGTCTGATTTTGTAGTTTTTGTGGTATTGCAGTTCTTATGCATCTGTAGGGTGTTTGCAAAACTTTACATCAGTAATATTTGTAGTTCTGTGGAGTTTTGTTTTTACAGATTCAAGCTTAAGCAAGTTTTCTCAGCTACTTCTACATTAGAGTTATATTTGTAGTTATGTGCATCAGCAATATTTGTAGTTCTGTGCAGAACTTTGTTGTAGTTCTGTGGAGTTTTGCTGTAATTAATTCTTTTGTTTTTTAGATTTTAAGATCTTTTTTATTCCATATACCATCCTTATACCATCCATTCGTATATATATTCGTAAATATATAAGAATTGGGTGGTATGTATGTAAATTTTTTTATTCTTCTTCCATTTTTCTCTCTCTTGATGTTTGGTGAATCTGATTTGTTAAACATTTCAAATTTTTCTAGTAGCAACCTGCATCAAAGCTGACACACATACTACAACTTTGTCTTGAAGGAAATGCGAGAACTGTCATTATTTGCACCATGAGTCATGCCCTTAGCCATGTAGAGCAATCTCGTAGCACACTCTCCTTTGCTTCTTGTGCAAAATAAATTACAAATTCTGTTGACATAGTTACTTTCTTTAATGTGTTATTTTCGGCAAATGCCAAATACGTTTACATTCAGATGTTTTTAAGCAATGTTTACGTTCAGATGTTCATAAAAGATGAAAAATTAAAATATATGTGTTTGATCATCAAAACTTGATATTCATAACTTTTACAATTACCCAACATTTACATTTATTACTTATTTAACACTTTCAAGATCTACTAATTTATCACATAACAAATTTTACTTATGAAGTTAAAAAATTTTCACTGTTACAGCTTTTTTTAAACAATTTTATCAAAGAAGGGCAAAATGGTCATTTTTTCAGAAACAGTTGTTTTTACACAGCTGCACCAAACAGACAGTCGGCTTCCCCGCAGCTGCTTCTCCGCAGCAGCTTCCTGGGGCAGCGCTGCCC
>NW_018164987.1:89977-93557 GCF_001263595.1 Phalaenopsis equestris | reverse complement strand
TCCCGGAAACGGCGGCCCGCGGGCCGACCGCAGGGGTCGACCCGCGGCCTGCGTTTAATATAAAAACTCAAACGTAGTTTTGAATAAGCTGATGAAACGCGCGAACTAAATAGTACGGCGGCGTTTTGAAAACATCGCCCGCACTTATAAGCTGCCTAAACGGATCCTTAATCTTTGATATCTAGCTGGAAGTTGCGATGATTTTTAAGTTGAGATGAATAGCCTATAAAATATAATATTTAAAATTTTAAGATTTAAATAATTTCTATTAATCGAATTAATTTCCTTAGCTTCGGATTAATTTACCTAAATTTTAATTAATCAACCTACAACGATCTTTTGCACGCTTGACTCGAACCCGCCGCCTCACTTAACCAACCTACCTAAAATCTTAAACGAATTAGGAATTCAAAATACATTAGTTCATTCGATAATTTAGCTTAAAAGATCATTGATTTGCCAAAACATAACTTAACCGACTTTCTCGACGACCAATCCTTCTCCAAAGCTGCCAATTTTACTTTCTATCACCTCCAACTACACTTCCCCTATGTTGATATCGTGCTAGAACCCTTATGGAAGCACGCAAACGATTTTCTTCGCTTACACAATCGACGCCTCCGACGGCTACCGGAAAGAAAAAAGGCATGGAAAACAATGTAAAACTCAAAAATGGAAATAACGAGGAAGTGAAAGCCTCAAATATTGCTAAAAAATCTGTTTCGCACTTACCGATTTCACCTCGGAGACCAAAAATGTTGTATATGGCTATGTGCGGGCGCTTGATTCGCTGCTACCCATGGCTGCTACAGCTACACGATCGTGGGAACTCCCAATTTGCGGGAAATCGAGAGGAGGGAGAGGGAGATATGGGAGAGATGAGAAGAAATAGAGAGGGGAGTAGGTCTTGGCTTACCAGGTGCCACTGCTCGAGTCTACGGGTTTACTGCGATCGCAGCTCCTCACAGGAACTTCTGTCGAGTGAACTCAAGTGTCGCGGAGAAAGAAAATTGGGAGGGGGAGGAGATTTAGAAAGCTCCGGAACTCATTCGATCGCACGAAATGAATAAAAGAAGAGTAAGTCGGTAGGCTAAAGTGCAGAGAATTAGAAAAATAATAAAGGTTAATTAAATTAATTAAACTTATAACTTCAACATTTTATATCTCTCAAACTATTCATAATTAATATACAGTACTTTGTATAGAATTGATCGATTTTTCGAGTAGAATTTTATAAAATTGTTTTAAATGAAATCCAATGAGTGCGAAAAATGGGGTAAAATTTAAGTCGCTAAAAATTTTATCAAATTATTCATAAATTGGTTATTAAACATATTCCCCAATCATTAAAAAAATATATAATTCTATAGAACTAACCTTCCTTGAAAAACAAGCTTATTACTCCAGGAGGAAAGTTCAAGAACAAGAATTTCTAACTTGGAACAATTTGATCATTCACCATTATTTCTCATAAAACCCATGGATAATGAAAATTTATAAATGCTACTCATTCAACTTATTAAAACCTCATAAGAAACACAAATTCCCTCATCACCTCATCAATAAACCCAACCTACGTAAAACATACACCAGGAAAAAATAAAAAATAAAAAATAAAAAAAAACCAAAAAATGGAGCGATGAATTAATCAAGAACCCAAACCTGATTCATGGATTAATAATTACAAAATTGTGAATATAAATTCATTGACAATGATATTGATCTTTGTTATTCTATTGTCTTCTAAAACGAAGAAATTACACACCGAACGCCCAATCCAAAATTTTATAACTTATAAAGAGCTTTAATTGAAGCTCATGCATTTGTTACTATTTTAATAAAATATAAATTCCAATTAATATTCATGATCTCTCAAAATCCTTGAGTGGAAGAAGGTTCTAGTGAAGGAAATCCAAGCCATAAAAACATGCGAAGTTTCTATATTTAATAAGGAAAACAACAAGTCAGAAGCAAATGCATTCGTAGAGTTAAATATAAAACAACTGAAAATTTGGATAAATTTAAAGGTTGAATTATTGCAAAAAATATACACTTAATCATATAGTATTGACTATCAAAGAACTTTTTCTATCGAATTTTCAAATTCAACAGTATTCAAGCTTTGCTCTCTTGAGACAAATTGGGACGGCATCTTACATCAACTTGGCATAAACAATGTTTTTTTTTTTTAAATATGAGCCTTGAGATAAAAGCATTCAAGGAGATCCCATGCTGATTGAAAATCAAAGAAATGTCAAATTGTACGCAGAATAAGAAAAACTCTATAAAGCCTCAAACAATTCCTCGTGTCTAGTTTGATAGATTATCCAAAAGCATAAGAAGTGTGGATATGCTCAATGTCAAAAGGATAACACTCTCTTTATCAAATTCTCACTTAAATGAGGAAAGGCAATCTAATTGTGTATATAATTTTAACTCATTTAGACACGTAATATTGTCACAACCTGGCCCCGAGCTTGGATTTAAGCAAAACGAATACAGATGATCGGATGATGGGAACTAAGTTTTTTATATTTATTCTCTATAAATAATATTTTACAAATGAAAGAGTCACCAAAGAAAATTAAATTAAGACAGTATAATTAAATTTACCATATTAAAGGTTATTCGTGCCTTCTATAAATATTATTTATTCTATTGTTAATCTTGAAATCAATTAAAATAATCTGAAAAAATTAGTTTTAAATAACCGTGACTTAAACAAAGTTAATAATAATCACACTCTTAAGCTATAGTAATATAAGGGAAAAGAAAGCAATAAACATGCAAGTTAAATTTTTAATAAATATAAATGTTTCACATCTTAAAAATATAATGTTATTCAAAGAAGTTTACTATTTCAATCGCAAATCTATATCATTCTATTATTCTACAACTGTCACAGAACTGTCACAGAAGCATCGTTTAAAAATTGTAAGAGTTAAGGTACAAACAAATCAATAGCATTTTTTATTTACGTTCACGGGTAATTTAGGGTTCCCCGCTAATACCATAAACAGTTGATTCTATCATAGTCAGTGTGCAAATACAAGCAGTCAATATAACATATCATTCAAGTGCTCACACATTCAATTCAATATATTATATATAACATTCACCAATACATGATGACAAGTAACTACAAACATTCATAACAATGTGACCAAATAAGAAAAGAACAAGTAGATCAAAATAAAATTTATGCAAGTATCATTAACTGCTAATGTAAAATAATTGAGAACTAAAATATTATCATAGATTAAAAGTATGAATGATCATCTCAATGTCAATTAATTTATTTTTTTAAATTGTCTTGATGTTGACTCTTCTAAATTAGAAACCTAACATAAACATAGTATTTATATTATAAAAATTTAAATAAATTATCATTTTAATTAGCTATTAACTTTATTTTATTTATGTATTGAATTTCATATTTTACTCTATCCAATCCCACTTAATTTTTTTATTCAATAAATAAAAATATATGTATGTTTGTATATTATATATATATACCTACATACATACATATATATATATATATATATATATATATATATATATATATATATGTGTGTGT
>NW_018164987.1:69852-89674 GCF_001263595.1 Phalaenopsis equestris | reverse complement strand
TGTGGTGGGTTTGCCCCCCCCCCCCCCCCGAGTGTAGGATGTGGTACTCAAATTTTTAGGTGCACGAGGAATGGCCAAGGCTCGCATAATAGTCTCCGACCTTTTCTTTTAAAAAAAAATATTATATATATATATATATTATTAAATCACTTTAATAAACATTATTAAAGCTTACCTTTCTCGGTCTAGCCCTAACCCATGCGAGAATCCCCTGCACGTGAAGGGCTCGTTCATTTTCTTCGCATTGAATGCCACAAGCCGCTCATTGTCCACTCTACCCTCATACGTCACGAGAGCTTTTGCTTCGTCTCCCTCCTGGTCTACGTCGAGGTTCAATCCAGCAATGCAACCCTCGATGTCGTCGTTCAACTCATAACTAAGTTCCTGCCTCCCTCCTACGACAATTTATAGGGCAAACTCGCCTCATTGGCTTCCGACCACCTTGCTTCTTTACCCCTCCGTCATCACTTCTTGTCCTATTCTTCGTTTCCTCTCCCCTGGGTAACCGAAACGAAACGTCACATATATACGAGGCCTTGAACTCAATATCATATGATTGGACACAGAGCACGTAACCAATTGACCAAGCAAAATAAGCATAGCTATATTAAAAGAATTTTTACAAGAAAATTTAAGCTAAATGACAAAAAATCTAAAATACTTTATAGTATAGAAGTCGCATAATCAGAATAAGTTATTTTTATTCCACAAATGAATAATATGATTGATCTACTTGACCTCTATATTAAAAAAAAATTACAAAAAAATTTAAGCTAAAAAATAGAATATAAAATATTTTCTAGTAAATTAGTTGCACAATCAAAATAAGGTATTATTATTTAACAAAGACAGGTATCAAAGCCATGTAGAGAAACACGTCTATGTCCCTTTCTGGTTCCCTATTAATGTTGCAAGCCATTATATGATTAACCCGACTAAAGGCCATGTGAAAATTGTTAACTAAATTCTAATTTACTTCAAAATGACACCAAGAAAAAGGTTGTTATATAAAAAATCATATGATAAGAACATTGAAATTTTCATAAATGATGATTAGGCTGGAGATTCATCGAACCGAAGATCCACCTCTAGTCACTATACTTATGTATAAGAAAACTTGGTTCTATGGAAAAATAGTAAACAATCTATGCTCTCAAGAGTCAATGTTAAAACTGACTACAAAGGGCTGAGATATTTGGTAATGTGGTTGTTCTAATTTACTTCAAAATGACACGAAGAAAAAGATTGTTAAATAAAAAATCATAGGATAAGAACATTGAAATTTTCATAAATGATGATTAGGCTGGAGATTCATCGAGCCGAAGATCCACCTCTAGTCACTATACTTATGTATAAGAAAACTTGGTTCTATGGAAAAAATAGTTAACAATCTATGCTCTCAAGAGTCAATGTTAAAACTGACTACAAAGGGCTGAGATATTTGGTAATGTTGTTGAAAAGATCATTAAAAGAACTAAACCATTAAGTGAATAAAATGTTTAAAAGTGTATTGTGGCAATTAAGCTGTCATAAGTATTCCAATAAATTATATCCTCTGTGATAGGATTAAGCACGTTGAGATAACCTAATATTTTATCACAAAAAAAAAATTTTGAGATGAGTAACTGACGCGGGAACTACTGGGGACCTCCCTTTTCGCGGACCCGCAACAGTGCCACGTTACAGCACTGAGAACTAGAAGCAGGAGATGGATCACACAAATAGCACTGAATCTAACCGAGTTGCTCCCTTCCAATTTCTTTCCAATATTCAACATGTTTCCTTTAATTCTTTTTTCCTTTATAATACTTGTTTTTATATGTGTTATATTACGGTTTGGACTCGGGAGGGATAAGAACATTGAAATTTTCATAAATGATGATTAGGCTGGAGATTCATCGAGCCGAAGATCCACCTCTAGTCACTATACTTATGTATAAGAAAACTTGGTTCTATGGAAAAAATAGTAAACAATCTATGCTCTCAAGAGTCAATGTTAAAACTGACTACAAAGGGCTGAGATATTTGGTAATGTTGTTGAAAAGATCATTAAAAGAACTAAACCATTAAGTGAATAAAATGTTTAAAAGTGTATTGTGGCAATTAAGCTGTCATAAGTATTCCAATAAATTATATCCTCTGTGATAGGATTAAGCGTGTTGAGATAACCTAATATTTTATCACAAAAAAAAAATTTTGAGATGAGTAACTGACGCGGGAACTACTGGGGACCTCCCTTTTCGCGGACCCGCAACAGTGCCACGTTACAGCACTGAGAACTAGAAGCAGGAGATGGATCACACAAATAGCACTGAATCTAACCGAGCTGCTCCCTTCCAATTTCTTTCCAATATTCAACATGTTTCCTTTAATCTTTTTTTCCTTTATAATACTTTTGGCATATACTTTCTTTCAGGACAAGCCAGCGTTCCCTTTCTCTTTTTTAGGGTTGTATCCAAAAGTAGGTGCTTCGATTGTAGCTCGCCTGAGGTAGTGATTTATTTCCAAAGGATTGAGTGGTGCTCTGGCTGTAGCTCATTCCAACGAGGATATTTATCTTTGACTTTTCTATTCTCCACATTCCTTGTTTCACTGCCAATGCTGTTCCTGGCCTTCACTTAGCTGTCATGGTTGTCCCTGCCCTCCACCTTCGCTGTCGAAGCCCCTCAATCTTTCATGGTGTTGTTTACCACTTTCCAGCCACCCTCCATTGCCGAAGCTGACCCCGAACAGCCTTCCAGTTGCTGTTTTCTGCATTTCCAATCGCCGAAAATGCCTTCCCACCCTCCTCTTCATTGTTATTGCAGTTCCAATCCTTCATCTTTTGTTGCCTCTACCTAAAAATCCCTCATCTTGCTGTTTTACTGCTATCCGACCATCCTGCATTGCTACCGCAGCCCCGAACAGCACTTTCCCTGCTATTTACCCGCTGTCCAGCTCCTGCCCATGCTGCCACCACCCAGGACAGTCCGCCATCACGCTGTTCCAGTTTTTCTAACCTTTGCTGCCGTCAATTTTTCATGGTGTTGTTTATCACTTTCCAGCTGCCCTCCATTGCTGAAGCTGACTCCGAACAGCCTTCCAGTTGCTGCTCTCTGCATTTCCAACCGCCGAAAATGCCTTCCCTTCATCCTCGTCATTGTCATCGCAGTTCCAGTCCTTCATCTTTTGTTGCTTCCACCCAAAAGTCCCTCATCTTGCTGTTTTACTGCTATCCGACCATCCTACATTGCTACCGCAGCCCCGAACAGCACTTTCCCTGCTATTTACCCGCTGTCCAGCCCCTGCCCTTGTTGCCACCACCCAGGACACTCCACCGTCTCGCTGTTCCGGTTTTTCTAACCTCCGCTTTGCTGCCACCACCACCCTCTTAGTGCCACTCCATCTAGCTTTCCAACCGCCCTTCTGCTGCCTCTTTGAAGTTCCAAATACTTGTCGATCACCACTACCATAGTGCCACTCCATCTAGCTTTCCAACCACCCTTCTGCTGCCTCTTTGAAGTTCCAAACGCTTGTCGATCACCACTAACATACCGAGAACCACCCTAGTTAGTGTTGCGAGTCGTGTTATTGTTATTTCCTATTTCAAAGTGTCAGTGTCGTGTTTGTTGTAATTTTCCCTTCAAATGTGTTGGTTGTAACTGCCTATTGATAATATTTGTTTGCTAATTGGTGTTAGGGTTAACTCAGGTATTAGTAACCCAACTAGATTATGTTTCAACAAACTCTCAAATTATATATATTCTAGATTTACTTAGAATGAGGTTTCATAAACTAATCAACAAGTCGGAAATGATCAATATATAGAATCCATCTTGAGGTGTCTTAAGGTGGAGTGTTGAAATAATCATGAATAATCCACGTAAGACAAACTAACAATCAGTAAATAATAGCATCCCCTTATTTTTATGTAATTAACTATGAAATCAATTATTTATTTCATTAATTCATATTTTCTACCTATTTACATTCACTCTCATTTTATTTTGTATAAAAAATATGTGAAATTCAATCAGATAATCTCCCATTTTTTACTTTTCTCCTTTCTCGTTCTTACTCTCAAGAGTAAGAAATGGCAAAACAAGCCATGAATTGATAATTAGCATTTCAAATCATTGTATAAACATATTCAACGAGGTAATGACGATTAAAACTTGTTCAAATCTTTCTAAAACGTGACGATTAAATATAATCAAATATATCTGCAAATTACTGCTAGTAACTGTTAAAAAGAACAGGTGCTCTTCACCTGAAATCTTCTATCCCGACCTTGCTTTGCACTGCCACCAGCTGAATCGCCTTCAACTATGAAGATCTCTAGAAACATGATGAATAAAACTGATGAGCGGAAGATCAAACCTAAATTAAGCCGAAGAAGAATAGCGAAAAATGGAAGCAATAACTTGTCATTTGCGTCACTTTTTCAACATGCACCTCAAACTGATGAAAGAACAAAAGCATAGTGCTGACAAGTAATATATAGACAGGATAAATGATATGCAAAAAAGCTGCAAACAAACTAATGCATTGGCATATAAAAAATATGTTAACAGAAGTAAACCTACCAGATTCCTCAGGATTTGTAGAGGAACAATCTGCCAGCTTCCCTGGAAGAGAAGAAGACCTCAAAATACTTTTCGTTCTCACCAACTCTCTTGCTCGTTTGGCTGCCATAGCAGCCTACATATGTAATAAGAAAATTTTTAACCATATTTCATGGAATAGGTTCAACTAAGAGCCATATCTAAATGAATCTATTGATGATGTATGAAAAAAATGCTGAAAACCATCATCGAAATGACTTTTCATATTCAGCAAAAACAAAAGACTAGTCTACGCTAATATGATTGAATTTGAGAATACCGAATGGAGCAGAAAAAATACTACCTTTAGAGCATTAAGAGATTTTGTCAAAATTGAATCCAGTACATCTGGATGCAGCTCCAAATACTCAGTCAGATGCTCCTGAACACATTGCTCAACAATTTTACGCACTTCTGGATTTCCCAACCTTGTCTGCCAAAATAACAAGGAAAAACGTATCAAGAAAGCAGTTCCTCGTGCCTTATCTAAAGCATAGACAAAAAAGCTAAAAGTAAATGTGGCCAAATATTGAACAAATAATTGGAATGAGATTGAAAATCACCTTTGTCTGTCCTTCAAATTCTGGGCTTGGAACTTTCACAGAGATGATGCAAGATAATCCTTCTCTCACATGCTCACCACTTAAGCTTATATCCTTATCCTGCACATATTTCTGTTAAGAAATGTAGCAGCAGAAAACATACAATGGACAGTTCGGTATATATTAAAAATGAATATTATGATGAAGAAATCAAACTCATATTAAAAAGCAAAATTTTGTGTGTTATAACCCATGAACAAGACCAAGTAGAACTGAACCAGCTGAACTCCCTCAAAGGGCTGAGAAACATTGATCAATTTTGATTAATGCCATCTCCAACGAGATCACTGAGGGAAATTCAAAATCTCCCATATCAATCCTGCAAAGGAAAGACAGGCTTGAACAACCATGCCATCCACTTTGAGTTAGCCATCTTCCTACTTGATATCAAAAAGACACTAATGTGTAGTCTGTGATATCTCATCACCTTAAAGAATTCACAACTCCGGGTTGTTTCCTCGCCTCCCTTTCAGAAGCATTCCTCATTCGCATAATTTCAAGAGGTAATTCATCACACAATTTACAGGTGCCAAAAGACCTCCAAGGAACCCCTATGCCTTGCTAAAACTAAGCAAGTGGAGCAAAATTTCATTATCAGATTCTAGTGAGAATGCTAAAGCGAAGGTATTGAAGCCTATTATAGCAGAAGCGGCGCTCAACCAAAGTTTGGAGGGACCTTTTTTTGGTATGCACTCAACCTGCAAAAGACTAATATCTTGGTTGAGTTGCTCAAGGCCTCTAACTCATCAATAACCATATTAATAGAAAAATGTATAATTGCATAAAAGCCACTACAAGTAGACCCAATTCAAGTTGACTGCAAAACTTCCATCCAGCAAGAAACTTCTAATGGACTGAATTAAGCGAAGAAATCAAAGGTCAGTCATGATGCCTCACTTCCACCATCAATAATAATAACCTCAACGCCAATGGCCCCAACCACAAGATTATCACCGAAAGAGGAAAAAATTGAGAGGAACTTTGAGCCAATAAAGAGGAAAAGTCACATCCATTGCTTCATCGACACTCAATAATCACACCATTAGCATGACACTTTTTTATTTCTCTAGTGAGCACGAGGAGACTAAGGGAATAATAGCGCATTTGATTACATGGGGGGAAGGCAACCACCCAAACTCATCATAACTCCATCTTAGTCGATGCCCTGGTGACCTGCAATGAAATTTTCAAAGCTAAATCTAAAGATACACAGGAGACAGCCAATTAGGACTAAATTATTTCTCCAAGAAAAGGAAGCTAATTGCACCTGATCAATTATAAAACGATAGCAAATCAACTTATTCAAGAGCTATTCGCACTTAAGACTACCATAAAGCACTTGTGGGACTTTTTTTTTTTTTTGGGGGGGGGGGGGGGGGGGGGGGGGCTTGAAATGAACCAAGATGGGTACGGATGGTCGGACGGTGAAAATTAAATTTTTATATATTCATGTTTTATAACTAACATTTAACAAATGAAAAACTCACTAAAGAAAGTAAACTAAATCAATACTTATAAATTTAACTCATTTCTGATTGTCTGTGTTTTCCATAAATATTCCTTCTTGCACTTCTTTTAATCCATTAACTAAAACATAAAATGTTAAGTTAAAATAAATGTGAGGTAATCATAGCCAACAAATACTCATACTCCTAAAATATAGTTACACAATGAAAAAGAAGACAATATGCATATTAATTAAACTTTATGTACATAAATCTAAGAGTATGTGAAAGATTGTACTATCTAATATGATCATTCAATGTAATTCTAAACATTCACTATTTCTCATTGCATCGTTTACATATCAATATATTTTTAATCTATGATATCGGAACTAGTTGGGGTGTGCGTAATACAAAAAAAGTAAACTTTTATTAATGTAAAAAATATTAATAGAACATGACTCAAATAAACGAGAAATACAATAATGGACGAATCCCTAGCTAGAGCTATAGGAAGAGATTCAAAGGCGGCAGCGACATTGGCAGGGTGAGCGGTCGTTGGGTAGGTAGGAGATTGTGTGTTGTTGGTTGTAGGTGGATGGCGAGATTGTAGAGGAAGTAGGGGTGGTGATAGAGTGGGTAGGGAAAAGGTGTCGGTGAGTAGTAGTGAAGGAGTTCAAGTTTAAAACACCACCTCGGAGCAGGATACAACCAAAGCATCACATGTCGTTGGTTACACATCAAACAAGAGGATAGAGACTCCACACAGGAGATTAGAAAAAAACACTAGTAGAACTGCCTCCACTACTACTTCTACACAAGAGTAAATGGGTGAAAAATACAAGAAGAATCGAAAACACTCTTCCCAGAAAAGATCTGGTGTGAATAGCTCAACAGGATCGCGAGAATTCGTGATCCCTCCCCCGGTCTTGGGTTCTCGAGATCATTTGTCCCCACTCTGCTCCGTTTCGTGTAATTTTATGGAGCTTCGGCCCCCACGATTTCAAAGCGCCCCTCTTAAGACCGCTGCTCTGCACCTGAATTCAAGCGTCGTTCCAAGTGCTTGTGTCAGTCACCCAGTGTTGGGGAAGCTTCAACCTCGATTGTCGAAGCTCCAAGCTCTTCAAAGTATGGTGTTAAGTCGACGACGTTGAACATGACTGAAATGTTGTAGCACCCAGGCAGGTCAATCTTATAAGCGTAGTCAATCAAATTCTGAAGTACTCTGAATGGTCTATCTGCTCTCGGCTTAAGCTTCTCGAATGATCCTATGGGAAATCTCTCATTTTTCAACTGAATCCATACGAGATCGCCTTCCTAAAATGTTACTTTCTTCCTAGATTTATTTGTTTGTGCATGGTATTTTTTATTCTACTTAGTAATTTCCTTCTCAACCTCTTTGTGGAGCTTCTGGATCGTGAAATTCTTTGTGACATCCTTACTGATTTCTGAAGATGGCAGGAGCGTGCATGGTATTTTTTATTCTACTTAGTAATTTCCTTGTCAACCTCTTTGTGGAGCTTCTGGATCGTGAAATTGTTTGTGACATCCTTACTGATTTCTGAAGATGGCAAGAGCAATACCATTTCAAATGGCGTGAGCGGATTGTGCTCGTACACAATCCTGAAGGGAGTTTGTCATGTAGTTTGGTTGATAGATCGGTAATAGGCGAACTCAACTTGGGCTAGAATGAGATATCACTGTTTTATGTTTTTTTTCCCAGAAAACACCTCAGGAGATTATTGAGGCTCCGATTTACAACCTATGTCTCTCCATCTGTTTGTGGATGTGTTGTCAAGTTGAATTAGAGTTTAGTGTCGAGCTTTCCCCATACAGTCCTCCAGAATTGGCTAAGGAATTTGACATCTTTGTCCGAGGTGATGGTCTTGGGAATCCCATGCATCCTTACAATCTCCTTGAAATATAGGTCGACAATATGAGAGGCGTCTAGTGTCCGGTGAAATGGTACAAAGTGGGCCATCTTGGAGAATCCGTCTAATACAACCATTACAGAATCCTTGTTCCTTTGAGTCCTTGAAAGTCCTAACACGAAATTCATGCTGACATCCGTCCACAGTGTCTCTGTTACTGGAAGTGGTGCGTAAAATTCGGCGTTTTGAGCGCTTATTTTGGCAAAATGACAAATCATGCATTGCTTGACAGGTGGTTCTACATCTCCTGTTAGTTTTGACCCAAAAAAAAAGTGCTCTTACGAGGGTGAGGGTTTTGTCTCTAACAAAATGTCTTGCTAGTCCTCCATTGTGATCTTCCTCAATAATTGCCTCTTAGTAAACATCGGGGAATGCACAACTGACTCTGGTGGAATATGTATTCATTTGTGAGGCAGTATTACCCTGTTGGCTTCTCCTGACATTGCTCTCATATGTGTTTGAAATCATCATTTGTTTCATATAGATCCTTTATGACCTCGAAGCCCACAACTCGAGCTTGCATGGATGTAATCAATAAGTGTCGACAACTCAGTGCACCTGCTACTCAGTTCTAGCTTCCCTCTTAGTGTTTTAGTACAAACAAAAATGACGCCAGAAATTCCACTGAAGTGTCGTGTCGTTCCTTTAGTTTGTTCTGGCTATTCAGGACTTTTAGGGTCTCGTGATCTGTAAATAGTATAAACTTATTTGTCAATGCGTAATGACTCCAGTGTTCCAGAGAACTTACTACGGTGTGCAACTCTTTGTCGTAAGTTGAGTATTTCCTCCTGGACTCGTTCGATTTCTCACTGAAAAACGCGATGATGTGTTCCCCTTGGCTTAGTACTGCTCTGATCCCTATGTCAGAGGCATCACATTCTACCTCAAAAATTTGGTTGAAGTTAGGTAGTGCTAGCATTGGAGCCTGAATTACCTTTTCTTTCAATGCATCAAAACTGTCCTGGGCTGCTACTGTCCAAGTAAACTCATTTCCTATTAGAAGTTCAGTCAGAGGAGAGTTGATAGTACTAAAGTTTCTAATAAATCTTCGATATAAGGATGTCAACCACAAGAATTGCCTCAGCTCGGTGAATGATTGTAGTACGACCAATCTGATAATGGCAACTATCTTTATGGGATCCATCTGAATGCATGCACTAGACACGATGTAACCCAGACAGCATGCATGACTTATCATAAGGTGACATTTCTTCGGATGGGCATATAGTTGCTCGGCTCGCAGTACCCCAAAAATCGCCTCTAGATAATGTAAGTGACTGGTTGTATATCAGAATGTTATCAAAATAGACGACAATCTTTCCAATGTGAGGTTGGAATATATGGTTCATTAATCTCATTAAAGTGCTAGGCACGTTCAACAAACCGAAAGGCCTAATGGTCTACTCATCTCTCGGCCTCATCTGTATCTGGTGATAGCCGCTGCGCAAGTCTATCTTGGAGAAGATAGTGGCTCAATGTAGTTGGTTTAAGAAATCATCCATGCGGAGTATAGGAAATCAGTACTTAATGGTAATCTTGTTAATGGCTCAGTTGTCGATACACATTCACCACGATCCATCCTTTTTGGACACCATTAGAGTCGGGACTGCACACGGACTGGTGCTTTCTCTGACTAGCCCCCTTGTAATGAGGTCTTGCACTTTCCATTGTAGTTCTTCACACTCCACAGGTCTTCTAGGTTGGTCAGTTTGGCAATATGGATCCTGACATACGGTCGATGGCGTGTTGAATGTCTCTTTGTGGTGGTAGTTCCTTTGGTAAGTTTTCGGTCATAACAACCTTAAATTTTTGTATCAATGGTTGCAGTAATGTTGGTACATCTCTTTCTTCCTCGCTTCCATTCAAGAAGATTAATGCTAGTGTTACAGAGCCAATTCTGCCAGACTGCAGAAAAGTGGTACAAGAAACTAATGTTATCTCTGTATCGCCCCCGCCTTTGGCATCCTTAACATGTAGTAAAACTATATGTTTCTCATCCTTCTTGAAAGAACAAGTATTTTTAAACCTATCGTATTGAATCTTGCAATCAAACTGCCAAGACCTACCTAACATAATGTGGCAAGCGTCCATAGGAACGACATGGCCCCATATTAGTTCGTGTAGCTTGTTTCCGATGGAGAAGTCAGCTAGGCACTGCTGATCCACACATATCACATTGCCCTTCTTCAGCTAGGTAAGAGATTAAGATTGGAGATGCTTCTATGTCCAATCTTTTTTCCCAGGAGCGAGAACCCCGCGTTCTCGCGGCTCCCACTTTCGATGATTTCCCCTTAACGCTGCATTTGGTGCCAAAAATGTTATGTCTTAGCCAAGATTGGTCTCGCTCGGGCTCGGGTTCTAATATTCGCTGCACGCATATTGCTTCTTCTTCGTCTCTGTGGAGTTGAAGTTCTTCTGGACTCTCCTCTGACTCCTCATCGACTTTGTCAATGGCGCCTTGATCCGTGAATGTAACGACTCAGCTTGTTGGACAGATGGAGGCTATGTATCATAGTCGTGGCATCGGAAACACTTCCTGGCTGGCATTGTATTGGAGGAACTACCTCTCTTTGGCTTCTTCACGCTCTAATCTGCCCTATCAATCATTTAACCAATTTTGTTATTTCCTCCCGAGGTACCATTGTTAACTGTTGCAAATGCAGGTGACTGCTTAGTTGAAGATGATGGTCTGAACGACAACTAATGCCTGTTTTATTTCTGTTGTCTCTCCACCTTCAAGGCTAGTGTCTGGACACCCTCCAACGTCCAGTATGGTTGTAGTTGTACCACATTGGTGATTGTGGGTTTTAGTCCTTTGAGATATCTGACGATCATGTGCTCCTCTGGCTCTATCAGCTCACAAACTCCTCAACTGATAGGTCTCGTTCCTACAAATTTTGGAGTTTTAGGAATATGTCATGGCGATACTGCGGAGGAAGGTATTTTTTTTTCATTTCCTTCTTTTTATCCCACATAGCTATCTTTTCATTTAATTCCCCCCTCTACCTTTGTAGATTCTCCCACCAAAAGGAGGCATTCTTCTTTAGTTTAATTGCAACTAGCGTGACTCGTTTGTTCTCTGGTACGTCTTTATACTCAAAATATTCATTCGAGTGTTTGCAGCCAGACGATAAACTCATCAGGGTTCCTGCTTCCCTCAAACTCTGGGAGGTTCATCTTGATGTTGAAGTCCCTCTGACCTCTATAAGAGCCTCTTCTCTCAGCCTGCTTTGATATCGGATACCAAAACAGCGCAGTCGATATTTTTCATTGTTGTGATCTTCCCTGCGAAACGGATTAAGATCACATCTATGTCTTCCCTACGACTCTCGATCACAGTCGAAAGTAATCTTTTCCCGAGTCTCATCATCTAACTCGGTTAGTCCATATTGCAGAGAATGAATTTCACATTGGATCTCTTCTAGAGTGGTGTCAGATGCATCTTTCCGTGGTGGCATGGCTAGAGTTAGGAATTGGAAATAAAAAAATGATGGAGGTGAATTAGGTAGGGACGGGTGCTGGGGAATCCTATGATAAGACTAGGGTTGAGACTAGATCTAATACCAAATGATACTGAAACTAACTAGGATGTGGCGTAATATAAAAAAATAAACTTTTATTAATGTAAAAACAGTGATATGGCATGACACAAACAAAAGAGAAATACAATAATAGATGAATCCCTAGCTAGAGTTATACGAAGAGATTCGAAAGCAGTAGCACCATCGGTGGGGTTAATGGTCGTTGGGTAGGTAGGGGATTGTTTGTGGTTGGTTGTAGGTAGATTGGATGGCGATATCGTGAAGGAAGTAGGGGTGGCGACAGAGTGGTAGGAAAAATGGGTCGGTAAGTAGTAGCGAAGAAGTTTGAAGATTATAACACCACCTTGAAGCAGGATACAACTGAAGTACCACTTGTCATCGGTTACAACCTTAACAAGAGGGAAGATATTCACATAGGAGATTAAAAGACAACTCTAGTAGAATTGCCTCCCATAAACTCAGGGGACAGTTATTTATAGCCTGCTACTTCTACTCAAGAGAAATGGAGTGGAAAAGACAAAAAGAATCCAAAACACTCTTCTCAGAAAATATCCTGTGCGAATAGCTCAACTCGGTCGTGAGAACTCGCGATCCCACCACCTGCAGCGGGTACTCCAGCCTTCGCGAGATTGTGGGGCCCCGCCCCGCTTCGCATAGTTTCGCGGGGCTTCAGTCCCCTCGATTTCGAAGCGCCCCTCTTTGGAGAGCTGTTCTACGCCCGAATTCAAGTGTTGTTCTAAGCGCCTGCGTTAATTTGTATGCAAACGTCACTGCAGTACTATTTAAAATTATACCATGTAAAGTACTCAATATCTATTTTTTTTTTTTCATTTACGTGCATGGGTATCTAAATGTTCCTCCACTAATACCATAAAGGAGTTAACTCCATCATAGCCAAGCATGCACAGTCAAACAATTAGAATAATCAATCTCATTCTTATTTTCATATCATATTGTGCATCATATAATACATTGAATAGGCAGTAGATGATCATAATATAATACATTCAAATTCTAGTTGTGCAAAAGGATGACAGATATTTATTTTATCATGATGTAATTTGGAATGACAACACATACATAATTGACTTACTGGGATATCGTTACATTTGCATCACTTTCAACATGACCAACCTAAGCTAAACTGCAAGAACATAGAAGCTTCAATGAGTGAGGATGAAGTTCCCTTAACCCCGAAACACTGGCGTGTGCGTGAGGGATGCAGAGTCCCCGTCCCATGTTCCAACCCATGAACTAATCGGTCGAGGACAGAAGGAGAGCCAACTAGCTCCCTCCATTGGGTCGACGCCTCCTCTCAACCATGGGCCCAATCTTAATTATACATGACGTATATATTCGATTCATGTGTTTTAGGATTTCAGTTTTGTATTGTGTTTCTGTCAGAATAGTGGTCGGCATCCCTTGTTTTTCCTTCTAAAATTGTATCCAAAAGCGAGTGGTGCTCCAACTTATCATGTTCTGAGGAGGTGGTTATCTTTAAAAGGACAACTGGTGCTTTGGATGTATTTTCCAGTGAGGCCAAATGCTCATAGAACGATTGGGCATTATCCTAAAATATAAGAAGGATACATCGTTCCCTAGGAAGTATCCATACTACCAAGAAAATCTCCCTGTCCCTGATCATGGACTTTTAAGGGATGGACTTTTAAGGGTTTTTTTTTTTTTTGGAAGGGCGAAAAGAGGCTAAGGCCACCAAGACATGATGGATTTCAGAACTTCATTAACATGAGAAGATTAGTAGTAACATCAGCAATGAAATACACAGAATTAATTAATCAAAATATGAAACATAACATACCCTACAATTGGCCTCACTGGAAGCGAACTCCAATTAATGTAGAAACCAAAATGGTCTAGACGATAGATAAGAATTTGAAAGCAGACCAAATACTTGATCATAAAGAATTGCGGATCATAAAACATAGAGGTAAACTCATGAATGAATACCTGAGAAGATTATACAATGACCAAAACGCTAATATTACTTTCATATTGCTTGGTTGTAACATATCAAAAAACTATGAAAGACGCAGACATTCTCTACAATAGAACAATTCCAAGCTGTAATATAATTCAGCAAAATATGGTAGTCAATCTTCTTGAAGTATGTAATATTATATTTAGCAAACTAGTTACACGAGTATTTAATAACCTGCAATCGATCAACAGCAATAAAAGCTATAAAGCGAAACTTGTAAAAATGATGATTTGTAAAACATGCAAAAAAAAGGCATCAATTTGTCATACAATGTCTTGTAAGGGGCACCTTAATAAGTTTGGACCTCTTGCCCAGGTTGTTGATGGTTCTTGTTAATGCAGCCTTCATCCCATCTATATGAGTACCCCCATCAACAGTGCGTATGCTATTTGCATATCCTAGCATTGTGTCTGCATATGAATCAGCACACCTATTTATGATAAAATATGAATCAATATAGCACTGGTTATAGAAAGCATCAATGTTTCAGACTAATGCCAAAATTTGGTGGAGATGATCAGCAAACAGGAATATTACATAAATGGGGGCACTTAAAGACACGCCGCACAATTCTTATGTATTTCATATCTAACACCTAATCATTCATATGTACATGCATACAACTTAAATCTTTAAATCGCATAAAAAATTCCACTCTCATTACCTTTTGAAAAGTTAAAATCCTTTTCATGCATAGGCTTATAACACCAAGGTGTTATAAGTGTAAATATCAAACTATAGATGTTAGATATGTAAATACATAAGAATTGTGTGGTAACGTATGTAAATTTCCCCACACAGATTATGTAGTAATTACTAGTTAATGTTAAAACTTAACGAAAAAGGTAAATTTCAACAATAAGGATGTGCTAGAGAACATGTACATTACCACTGGAGAGCCACATCAACCGTGATTCCATCTGATTCTTTTCTGAATGCTAGAGTATCATGAAGAGGTTTCTGGAGGAGTAAAGGAGGTGATTAGTTCATGCCCTTTCCCAATGCATCAATCACCATAATCCTAATTAGCCTTTACCCAAATATTTCAGCTTGGTTGCATGAACCCTTTGAATAAAAGACATGCAATAATAAAAAAGCCTTTGCAGCCAAGGATAACACAAAAAGCACTGAAATAAATTTAGAAATTATTTAGTTCATTCTCTCGTGCATATCAGTGTTATATAATAAGCAGTATTATATAAATAATAATGTTATCCGATGTAAGTAGTGGTCATATTTTTCAAAAATTGCAATAATGTATGAAAAAGTTGTCATTTGCAAAAATGCATTGTTCTTACTGATATATGGAGTGTTCCTATATGTTTCTCCAGAAGTTACATTATCATCTAGTCCATTAGAATTATCATTATCATTTATCATAGATTAGTATTTGTATAATGGTTAGTAGACCATATTTATTTGGTGATCGTCTAATACACATAAATAAGAAACCCTCTTGCTAAATTAACACAATATCTTTTTTAAGAGAAACCCTAACTACCCCCCTCATAATGCTGCCTCGCATCAATCCAATATCCGAACCGCTCAGCTTCCCCTTGCCTCTCTCATATACTCTCCATCACTTGCAAAAGTTGCAAGCCTCGCTCGCAAGCTTTAGAGCTCGGGTTTGCTTACAACCCTGCACCTAGTTTCGGTGATCATGGAGGCCGAATTAAGAGTGGTCATGGACATGAAGGAAAGCCAATCACTCCATCCGATTATGAACATACAAATCATCCTTTGAAGCCATATTCAATAAAATTTGAATATCATTCTACTTCTCAACATGCCTTGAGCTCTTCAATGTATAAAACTTGCTTTGGCAATACCACCATCTTTCCAGGATCTATAACGCTTTCTTAGGAGGATAATAATCGCTTAGTTCAACACTCTAAGGCATTGTTGTCTTCATACTCAGTTTCTATTCCAAAAAATACGAGTAAAACTAAATAATCTTCAGGGGAATTATAGATACAACAAAGATAGCTGCATAACTCAAAAAACAAACATAGGATTTGTATATTATCTGATTTAATTTCATGTTCTCTACTATGCTAGTATGTTATAACTTATGTATAGATATGCACATTTTCATACGAGCATGCACGTTGTCTCTTTTCCAAGTATAAAATCTTATGTTAGTCATGATTATTTCTTTTAACTTTTTGTTGCTCATTCTTTGTTGTTACATTTCAGATAGGAGAAAGGAACACCAAGGTGAGTTGCTAAGTATGTTTTTGTACAGCTTTTAAACCATAATTTTGAGAGTTTGTGCATATGTTTTTGTACATACTTTTATTATATTGGATTAAGCAGCACAATACAGTTTTCATGTTTGGATGATATGATTTTCATACTTCTGATGTATGTATTTGAAGAAATTATGAAATGCAATGTATTACGTATAATGTGGCGATCTAATTAGACAAATTCATCAACCACTAGGTCCTGATTATAAAAGTCATAACGAGATTTGGTAAGAGTTGGTCTACCAATTTGCCAGCTCTGTCGCACATTAACCGACCCTTAAAGGGGGAGGGGGGTAGTTAGGGTATGATAATTGGCATGCATATTGTTTTTTTTATTGTGTTAATGTAGTTTATGAGTGTGAAAATTCATTGGCTTTGCTTAGCTCACAGTTATTTTAACTAACATTTTTTATTTAATTAAGTGATTTAAAAAAATGAGCAATAGAAGAGAAAATATTTATAGAAGATACAAACAACTAGTAGTAAAGTAAATTTAATTGCACCGCTTTAATTTATTTTTTGTAGTGACTCTTTCATTAATTAACTATTAATAATAAAAAAGAATTTAAAATATTTTAATTTCTACTGCTCGACCGTCTGTACCCATCTTGGTTAATTCAAAATCATGGGTCAGGTCGTGTGACAAATGCAGCCTTCATCTAGCTTGGATCAAAGATCTATAGGAATTCTCACACCAAATGAATTAAAGATCAACAATTCACGTGCCTTCATTTGCCCTAATCAAAAAATTATTATTTTGTTCTTCACTTGTTCTATTTATTTATATTTAATAAAATAACAATGCCATCCAACTCATTCAATGAAATAGTATTGGTAAGCCTTAATGATGCTTAAATCGTGAGAAGGAAATCTACACCTAGACTCAGATTAAAGATAAAAGGAAGAAGGTAAGACTGGAAGGATCAAAGGTAAATTGATGCAAAAAGTGGTTTTCATCTGGTCCAATTAAAGATTGATGATCATATATTTGCATATTGACCAAATCAAAGAGGTTGCCCAGAGTGAGGTCAAATGCTTTTGTCAAGCAACAAGTATAGTGTTAGTGAGCTCATGTGATGGTGTCATGACCTGACCCGGAATTTGGAATTAACCGAGGCAGGAATTAACGATCGGATGGTAGAAATAAATTTTTGTTTTTTTTTATTTTTATCACTGACAGCTTAATATCTAACTATTAATTAAAAGAGCCACTAAAGAAAACAATTAAATTGACCAAATAAAATAGTTACCTTTCAGATTGTTGGCTTCGACAACCGTACAAATTAGTTCATCTTATTCAAAAGCTAAAACTTAAAAAATTATTAAAATAACATAATGAGTTATCTGAAGATAATCAAGAGCAATTACACTTCTAAAATATAGTAAACCAAGAAAATGAAAACAATATGCATGTTGGACTTTCATATATCACTATATGAAATCTTATAACAATCTAATACAAGTGTTCATGATATTTACTCAATGAAAATAATCGAAAACTTTTATATGCATTAACTTTAACCTTACTCTCCAAAGTTTAGACTTTAACTTTACTTTTATTTTATACTATTAACATTTATATTTGCCTTAGGAGCACTATTAAAACATAACCAAACAACTCCTAACTGATATTATCTCGTCGGCACAGCAGTTCATGATCTAATTGACACGATTGTCTGAGGTGAAAATGTGTCTACTTAGCCGATAATCTCCCATAGGGACAACGGTTAGTGATCTAAATATCACAATTATTTGGATGGTAGAATAACATATACATGCACGGGTACACTAGCATCCTTTGCCTATATCATAAGGAGGTGAACTCATCCTCTTAGCATCCACATACAAACATTCATATATGCACTATTTCATTCTTCAATCATGTATTCCTTTCTTATGAAATACTATAACTATATCTAATAATGAATAAATACAATCTTACTAAATCTATAGGACATGAAATAAACAGATATATGCACTTACACAAGAATCTACATATCATGTGGTCATAAAAACTCTTCTAAAGAAAATTATAATGCAACTATTTAATATGCATATTTTTTCTGCACAACAACATGAAGAATTTGTTATAATTTAAAATTCACTGAAACACGGTATAAATAAAATCAAGCATACATTTAAAAATAATGAAAATTACTAAAAGTTATAAATATAATTACTTAATTTGATTGTACTTTATGAAATGATCCCTTCAAATCTTTTAACTTTCTCCTTTACAAGTTTAATGTCCCTAGTTATATTTCATAATATTCTAGCATTAAAATGTAAAAATTTATCATTAAATTGTCAACAATTGATTACTAATTAAACATAAATTATACCATTTTATCTATTCCTTTTATGCACAATCCGTGATTCAATTTTTAATGTTGGAATCCAACTTTCTTTAATCTCTGATTTCATTTATAACATTACTATTAATATAAAATTTTACAATAGGATTAACTTTCCTCATTCAAATCCGAAATTTGAAAATCCTCCCACTTCAGCTTCCTGATTTCAATTTGCACGAATCTTATTTTAATACTTAATTATATATTTGAAAATCCCTTTCCTTTCATAACAGTCATTCTCCCCTTTCTTCTTCTACTTCTCATGTTTCTTCTTCTTCCACTTCTTATGTTTCTTCTTCCTCTTCTTCAGCTTCTTCTTCTTCTTGATCACACCATTCTACCTTCCGTAGCTCTTCCTCCTCATCTCTACTCTCTCTGTCGATCTCTCCCTTCTATATCTTGGTTCAAATTAGGCATTTCGTAATTAACTCCTTCAAATCAACCCAACCACTCAACACAACCCTTAGATAAAATTTTATTTTTAAAATTATTTATTTATTATTATTATTATTATACTGTTACTACAGTTGGAAGCTATGGCAACAGGCTCAAATGCCGCGGTTCAAGGCATCAAAGGTGTGTAAGGAGCTTGCATGAGAAAGAGTAGGATAGCACTGGAAACTAGTCGCAAATGCTATCATCGAGAGGGTTGGGGGTGTTTAGCTCATGGTTCGACTGTGGTTTTGTATGAGAAAAAGATTGATGCTCATAAAAGAGCACAGCTGCAGGGCATCTTAAGTGAGAGGCTTTGCACTGTGTGGGCCGAGATGTGGGAATAGATCACTCGAAAGCAGGAAACATAAAGGGCTTTGAATTTAAAAAAGAAAGAATAGGGGATGAAAGTAACAATGGATGAAATAAAGTGAGAGTAAAGTCAAGCCCGAGGGAAGGGGATTATAAGACCATTAGCATGAGTAAGGTCTATTGTCACTAGGCCTAAATGAAAAGGGATCATGTTAGGTTCTTTAAAAAGCATGAATAACATATCGATTGAAACAAGGACAGATACGCAATCATCCGTTCAAATGCAGTGCAGAGTGTTTATATAGCCAGGAAATCGTACCGTAGGAGTTGCCGATATTTTTTTTCTTTTCAACATATATATATATAAATATAT
>NW_018164987.1:68506-69788 GCF_001263595.1 Phalaenopsis equestris | reverse complement strand
TATATATATATATATATATATATATATATAGGTGAGTTTGAGCAAGTTGGGATTGACGGTTGAAAAAGAAGCTCACAAAAATGTTCAGGATCACAGATAGTTTATAGACCAACATGATCCTACGTGAGAATGAATCAAAACTAGAATATTTTAAATAATCAGCATGGGGCTAGGGTACTTTCTCCAAAAAATGTTTAAAAACAAAACTTAGAAATGAAATCAACTATTTAACAGCTAAAATTTCTTACTCCAAAACAAGAAACCTGAAAGAAGCAACATAACTAAAGGGTTCATACCTTATCTGCATTTAACCAATTCACATATTCAAGTAAGCCACCAGCATAGCAATACTCATTATATTGTGCATTTGAGTCTCCCGCTTCTTTCTTCAGGGTAATTGTAAGCTGTTTGTAGACCAAAATAAAAAATTAAGTAGACCAAAATTTCGATTTAAGAAATATACTGAAAGAAAAAACAAAGAACAATTCAAAATTACATACAATTAGCAAATCAATCCAACAAATGACAGCATCAACCCCTATTAGACACAATTTTTGCAAAACATCAAAGGTATCTTTCATTGAATCAATAGAGGTATAAATAGTACCAAGCAATTCAAGAAAAGAAGGGAAATTTGTAAGCAAATATCCAAAATTCCTCGGTGAAAATTTAACCATAGGCTATAACGGCACTCCCTCAAGGTCTCTCCATATTTGATTCAACTAAATATCTAATTTTTTCCGATATTTAATACAATTAAATAATTGATTTCTTCAATTGAATCTTTAATTTGGGCAAATTTATATGATTCCAAAATAGTTTTTTATATTTAAAATAATCCCTCCAAATAATATATAGTAGCCCCTTTATTTTCTAGCACAAAAACAAAATAAAAAAATAAAAATATAATGCAAATTATCAAACTCTTTGGTCATGAACCAGATGATTGGACTCTTGACTTGTTCTGCATCAACTTCATAGCTTGTGAATAATCATATATTAATGCCTCTCGCCATTCCAAGAAACAATTCAAGCCTCTAAGACAAACAATAACTTGGTGATATACTAAAACATATAATCCGCTATTATTAATACTAAAATCCTTGGGGCTTGACACGGGTTGGGGACCAGCTATCAAAATGACTAGGCAAAGCTAGTTTGGGATGGTCGATCCAGGTCCCTACTGGACCGCACAACAATTAGGAGAGACATCAATGTCGTCAGCCCTTCCCCTAAATTTTCTTTTCTGTTTTTTGTGTTTAGGGTATATATATATATATAT
>NW_018164987.1:66440-67239 GCF_001263595.1 Phalaenopsis equestris | reverse complement strand
TTGGTTTTTCGAAGGGGAATACAGGGGAATACCTGCAGCTATTTTACTTGCAATTTGAGGCTTTACATGGCTATTAAGGGGAGCTATATTTACTAGCATCATCTGGATCTTAGGGAGTGGGTAAAGAGAATATCTCGGAGGCCCATGGCTCCAATTTTTTGTGGGGTTTGATATACTTGGGAGGCCATTGGCTCCTGTTTCATGTTTACTTTCTTC
Organism: Phalaenopsis equestris; assembly: GCF_001263595.1. Lineage (NCBI taxonomy): Eukaryota > Viridiplantae > Streptophyta > Magnoliopsida > Asparagales > Orchidaceae > Phalaenopsis > Phalaenopsis equestris. Next base: position 67,023 of record NW_018164987.1, on the reverse strand, counting down.
AGATTTTGTTTTTGAGCCTCCTTTTTGCTTTCGAGAAAGGGTGTTTTGGATAAAGTGATTTCTGGTTCAGCCTGGATGTCGTATGGGGGCTCCCTTACTGCTGTTGTTTTCAAAATTTTGTTTAGCTGCAGATTATGGCTCGAGGAGATTGGATGGGTGGTTGATCTCTAAGTGTCAAAGTTTTGTTTCTTTTGATTTACATCACAATTTATCTCAGATTTCTTTTTGTAGATGCCCATACGAGGTATACTTCAAAATTTGGGTACACGTTTTGATTGATTACATGTATTTTTGGGTTTTTGAAAGTTTTTTCTTTATTTTCTTCTTTTTTGGGTGGAGTTGTAATGCTGAGCGACCCTGGATGACGAAACGGACTGCGCCAACGCGTCCAGAACGTCGATTTTGCCTAGGGAGGACACCCATTTTGTTGCGTGGCCGCGCGCGAGTAAATTGTGTTAATTAACCCTTTTATCCCTCCCCTTTTCCTCTTTAATCCCTAGCACTCCCTGCGTCCGGGCTCTGTCTCCCTCCCTTCTCCCGTTCGCGTGTCTGGCTCTTTCCCCTTCTCGGTCCCGGGCGGTGC
>NW_018164987.1:60140-60671 GCF_001263595.1 Phalaenopsis equestris | reverse complement strand
TGGGATAAAGTGATTTCTGGTTCAGCCTGGATGTCGTACAGGGGCTCCCTTATTGTTGTTGTTTTCAAAATTTTGTTTAGCTGCAGATTATGACTCGAGGAGATTGGATGGGTGGTTGATCTCTAAGTGTCAAAGTTTTGTTTCTTTTGATTTACATCACAATTTATCTCAGATTTCTTTTTGTAGATGCCCATACGAGGTATACTTCAAAATTTGGGTACACGTTTTGATTGATTACATGTATTTTTGGGTTTTTGAAAGTTTTTTCTTTGTTTTCTTCTTTTTTGGGTGGAGTTGTAATGTGTATGGAGGAACCCCTAGAAATTTATGTATGTTCCTTATTTTTAGAGGGGATCTTCCTTCCCTACCCTTTTGTAATCATCTTTTATTTTAACACGTAATGAGCCACAAGTTGCTCTTTCCCCTAACGTGTCGGCACAGGATCGATTTGTTTTCAGCGATCGTCGACAACGACATGAGCTTCTATGTCGAGCGTCGACCTCGTCGAGCTGCAATCCGCGGCTTCTCCGC
>NW_018164987.1:57970-60130 GCF_001263595.1 Phalaenopsis equestris | reverse complement strand
TATACATATATATATTTAAAAGTGAAATCGATATTTGGTTCAGTGGGCATCAAATATCGATTCCCCCAAAGGATTAAAAAACCTGGTGTGCTTGCTTCTAATTAGAAGAGCCCGCACCACGGAATTCGAACCCCCGACCCGAGTGATTTACGTCAGAGGCCGCAACAATGAGTCAGGTCATTCGCACACATATATAAATATATATATATAGAGAGAGAGAGAGAAGCTCAAGGGCTTAAAAAAAGAAAACGTACATATAGGTTGGATAAAAGGGCCCAAATTGGCACCATAATCATCCGACATACAACACACACGTAGGCCCCAAAAAGATACATGTATACCCAAAAAAAAAACCAAGATTAAAACGTAGACACATAAACTCTACGCCAAAATTCTGCCAACACTCGCATATTCAGGAAGCTTGAGAATGATCCAATTTAGCCCTGCCTCTGCCTCTGGTTCTAGGACCGGAGTCAACTAACAAATTGTTAAGTCTACTATCATTACTCGAAACAACCAATGTATCATCCATTAAGTTTGGTAATAGGCCTCCAATATTCTTCTTCCTGGATGTGTAAACCTGTCATTCCTCGTCCGAAGACTGGCTCATCTGATCAGTGGATTGGTCCAAAAATTGTCAAACATGTATAGACTGTTACACATCATGAGCCTCATGTGTCTGACTATAATAACAACTTGCTCGATCTGATGAGAAAGTAGAACCACAGTAGAAATATTGTCACTCGTTACATTAATGATGGGTTTCAAGATAGATGAAGTATGAAATGTCGATTTGCCCCCACAAACAGAGGTTCCCTAGCAGGATTGTGTGGAGGGTGAGTGGTTGACAGATTGTCAGCGGGGATAGTAGCACCTTCAGAAGTATCCTTCTGATGATTAATAATGTCAATAACTTGGAGCAGATCAAGAGAGGGGCAATCTCCAACTCTGGTTGAGCACTTTGCTTCTTTGGTCTTAGATAAAAGTGTAGATGGTGACATTGAGAATTGGTGTGGCCAAACATGCGACAATTCGAGCAATATGAAAAGAAAGACTCAATAAGAACATTTTGCCAATATCTTTGATGTTGTGAGTTTAACCAAATTTCCTTCTGAGCGATTGAAGTGATGTTCATTTCAACAAGTACACTGGCTTCAGAGAAACGAGAAAGATTAAAAGTAGGAACGTCTATTTTGAGTGGCTTACTATAAACTAAAGCAATAGAGTGCAACATTTCTTGAGTAAAATAATGAAATTTCAGGCTAGGGAGGCGAATTCAGACCGGATGGTTGATAGTTCCCTATGTGGGTCAAAATCCACCGACCATTTCAAAATTTTCATTATTTTGTTTTCAATCCAAATCATTCTAGCAAATAAACGTGTGTAATCCTCTTCATGTGTCAGTCATCTAAGAGTCCAATTTTTCACTCCCCAACAAAGTGCATAAGCTCAAATTTCTTACAAATAAGCTACATTTTGAGTGACAATAAAGGAATTTCCCGACTAAATTCAAACGATAGAAGGAAGCAAGCTGAATACATATGGCTTTAGTTAAAAGATAGTTGACTTCTCATTCTTGCTACTAAGTTTCTTAATGTAATAGAACTCGCCACCCTCCACTAGCGTAAAGGAAGGTGAGAAGAAGCAGGATTTAAGAGTACCCGAGGCGTGAACACCCGCAAGGGCAACAACATACATTCTGTCTGAACCCATCACAAGTAAGGCAATAAGAAAAGGATGAGTGGAATCCCCTTCTACCTCGAGCTGAGAACGAAAGGTGAAGACACCGGAAAACTTCCTTCAACGAGCAGCCGAATTTGAATAGGCGCGAACCTTTCTTCTTCGAGCACAAGAAAGGACGAGATGACGAAACATACGTCTGCGCCCGGAAATCGTCCATCCACGAACAGACGAGAGCATGACGACGGACTACATGAAGAGGCTGGCGCAGCACGACGAGCAAACAAAGCTCCACAGGACCAGACGAAGCACAAACAAGATGAAGAGGGATGAAGTAGAGGAATTCAAGGCGCGAACCCCTTCCTCTTCGAGCACGACGATGTGCGATTCACCGTAGCAGACCCTAGGTTTCTCCATGAGGTGAAACCCTAGCTGAGCCTCCCGCTATTTCCATGTGCATATATATATATGGAGGAACCC
>NW_018164987.1:54745-57923 GCF_001263595.1 Phalaenopsis equestris | reverse complement strand
TATATATATATATATATATATATATTAAATAGTGGTACTTGAAAATACCGCTCCCCATATGTGTTATCTGTCCTCGCAGGGATTGAACTCGGATCAGAGGGGTCTTACGACAGACAATACAGTTACCTACCAACTTGTCACCCAAGGGCGCATATATGTATGTGTGTGCATTGTTTTCTGAAATTAGGGTTAGGTTTTAGGTACTTTTGGCTTTTTGAGTGTTTGTGGAACCTCTTTTTTCCTTATTAGGGTTGTATCCGATATCAGGTGGTGTTCCAGCTGTATCTTGCTCCGAGGTGGTGTTGTATCCTCTCGTATTCCTTTCCTTCTACCTTCCCCTTCATCCCTAACAGTCGATTGCATCCCCCCTTCCTTCTCCAGCCTTTACAACCCACCCAACCTTCCCCAACATGTAGCCCACCTCTTCCCTAGTCATCAGCCCACCTTCCCTATTCACCCGCTCCCTCAGCCGCCAACCTGCTACCTCCTTCCCCTTCCACTTCCAGTCGACCTACCCTCATTCCACCCTCAATCCTAGCCACCAAACACCCATCCATTACTTTCCCACGCCTCCTCCACAATCCCCCCTTACCATTACTACTCTCCAATCATTTTGATGACATCACAGTCATCAGATCTTCTCTTCTGGTCCTAGTCGGAGATTGGTGTTCATATATTTCCTTTTCAGTTTGTGTCATGTTTGCAGCCTTAATTCATTTTCTTAATAAGATTTGCTTCTGTTGCCATTAGTTTGAATCAATTTCAGTACCTTTTAGTATCAGAGCTAACCTAGACCTAGTCCTATCTTAGGGTTTCCTAGCATCCTCCATAACCCAAAAAAATTTCCTTCCTACTACCAAATAATCTTTCCACTTTCACAAATCCCAAACCCTAACAATGCCACCAAGAAGATATATGCACAAGTCTACCTGTGAAGAGATATTGCGAGAACTCCATCGTTTTCAATAGAGGCTTGTGAAGATTGATGAGATAACCCAAGAGGAGTTCACTCTCAAGCGAGATCTGGAGAGTCGAAGTGAGAAAGAGATGAGGAACTGAATCCCTTCCATAAGAACAACTTCAGCGATGAGGAAGGCAGGTCACAGCATTTTAAAATCCAGTATTAGAGCGGGGCTAAAGAGGAGTAGGTAAATTCCTTCCATGAGAGAATTTTAGAGAAGAGATATCATTTAGAGGGCAAAGAGACTTTATTATCAAAGTGGATCTGCCAGAGTTTAATGAAGGTATAGATCCGGACGACTATTGATTGGCGACAATCTGTTGAACGGATTTTCGAGTATAAGGATGTGCCAGAGATTAAGAAAGTCAAATTAGTTGATATCAAGTTGAAAAAGAGAGTCTTTTTGTGGTGGGAGAACACATAGAGACAGAGAAAAAGGAAGGTTGCGATAAAATTATCAGGTAGTGATGCAAAGAAATGCCTCCCACCCATTGTCAGAATATGTTTCTGACACTCCGCCAGCTGCAGCGGAGGGGACCAGTCAGTAAAGAGGTTCACGGAGCAGTTTGATCAGTTACAAATGAGGTATGAATTGGTCGAGCCAGAATAGCATACCATAGTCTGTTATCTGGAGGGCATGAAATCGGCTATTAGCGATGTGGTGCAGCTACAGACTTATTCATCACTTGAATATATCCAGACCTTAGCATTGAAAGTGGAGAGGCAGCAAAAGCGGAGCAGACAACCATCACCAGCTAGGTAGCCACCCACAATTAGAGAGAACAATAGAAGCACACCTCTGAGAGTTGAGAAAGCTGAGAAGAGTAGCATGCCTGCTACAACTCCCACCAAAAAATATTTCAAATGCCACTGTTTTGGAAACATTGTCTCCAGCTACCCGACGAGTCGAGTTGTGTCTTCTACCAAGTAGGGTGCTGCGGAGGAGATTAACAATGAAGAGAAAGCTGGGGAACATGGTGAGTTGTATCTTTTGCCACCATATGACAAAGAAGTACTTGTGATTCGACAAATCCATTAAGCTAAGGATGCAAGGGATCCATAGTGGCTTCGACATAATATTTTCTGCACCTGTTGTACTGTGAATGCAAAATTATACAGTCTCATCATCGATGGGGGAGTAGTAAGAAAGTGGCATTTATGCAGATGGTAAAAAAATTGGGTCTCATGACTCAGAGGCATTCCCAGTCATATTTTCTAACGTGGCTAAAGAAGGAGAACAGAGTTACCATTGACTAGAGATGCTTAGTGAAGTTTTCGATTGAAAGCTAGCTTCAGAATCAGGTGTGGTCCAATCTGATCCCTATAGAAACATGTCACATTTTGTTGGGGAGACTGTGACAATTTCACCGGAGAACTCAGCATGATGGATTCAAAAACATAAACTCTTTCACCAAGTATGGGAAGTGAATCATCTTACTTGAGCTCGGGATCACAGGAGCCCTTAACAACAAAGCAGCATCAGCGGAATCAGTTTTGGTGGTGATGAGAGATGAAAGGACTAAAGCACCAGCTCTTGATAGAGGACATTTCAGAATGTCATGGTCGATACCTTACCATCATAGCCACTGCCAGGCGGAAAGTTTCAAGTTAACCCCATTTTAGATCTAGTTAAACCAATTAGAGATGACTCTGGGAGTATTCAGCGACAGAGGCGAAACACCGATACTCAGTTTGGTTCAGTGGTAGACTCCTAGAAGATTGGACTGATGTGGATGTTTGCAAGACCCTCAGGTGCCTTGAAGGATAGTGCAATCGTCAGTGGGATCCAGGTGCTATTAGGACTGTAGAAAAAAAATAAGAGGCTTCGACAAATGAAGTTGAAAATCCCCAATCTCGGGAGGCTGACACGGGGCTGGGGGCTAGTCGGCTGAACTGGGTGGCAGAATGACCAAGCAAAGCCAGTCTGGGATGGTTGGTCCAGGTCGGTGCTGCACCGAGTGGCAATTAAGAGGGACGACAAAACCACCAACCCTTCTGCAACCTTTTCTCTTTCTCTTTTTCCTGTTTGGAGTTTATATATATGTTGATTTCTAGAATTAGGGATAGGTTTTATGTAATTTCTACTTTATGAGTTTCTGTGGAGTCTTCTTTTTCACTTGTTAGGGTTGTATCCAATGATCAGGTGGTGCTCCGGTTGTATCTTGCTCCGAGATGGTGCTCTTAGCCCTCTCCTTATTCCTTCCCCTTCTCGCTCCC
>NW_018164987.1:26636-54723 GCF_001263595.1 Phalaenopsis equestris | reverse complement strand
AAATCCGAGCCCCCAACCACCCATGCATTACTTTTCCACGCCTAATCTACAATCCCCCCTTACAAATGCTACTCTCCAATCACCTCGCCGGAGATTGGTGTTATTGTATTTCCTTTTCAATTTGTGTCGAGTTTGTAACCCTGATTCAGTTGCTTAATAAGATTTACTTATGTTCCCGCTACTTTTAACTAGTTTCAGTTTCAAGGCCTTTTAGAATCAAGTTTCAATCTCTAGACCTCAAATAAAGTGGAGTGGATGGCCTTTTGAACATCAAACTATCTGCTCTGGAAATCTGAGAGGAGATAATCCAATGATTGCATGACCTCCCAAACCTCTCCGTTGATATGAACAAGAAATGATGGAAAACTAAGTTCTTGATTGAATTGACTATGCAGAACCAATCACTCCCATCTAATCTTAAACAATTAACAGCAATACAAGACATGGTGATATCTTTAATTGAAAGTGTTCGAATGCATTACGATTGAAATGATATAAATCATAGGGCTGGTGCAAATGGGAAAATTTTCTCCCCCATATCAAAAATAAATGAGACACTTGTGCTCGCAAGCAACTTTTATCCCCCATATTAATTAGGCTCCAATGCATAATAGATTTGCTAGCTTGTGCCTTATCCATAAAGTCATTTGTAAGCACTTTAGTGAATTTTATTACTGCATTTTGTCTTCAGCTTTCGCTGTACTCATGAAGATATTCATCGAGTGCTTGTGCGCACAAAATTTCATTAAATTCCTTAAACACTTGATATAACCAATTCATCTACTTTTTTCTGCCTAGTTATGAGCCTAAACAAGTCAGTGCATCTTATAGATGTCGTCATTGTTCTCAGCGTGACAGTAAAACTAAACAATCATAAATCAACAAAATATTTACTCCATCAAAAATATTGCCAAGAAAATAACGGATAAAATTTACAAAGAAAATAGGACACCATTTAGAAATTCGAGGAATACAAGTTTGGTATGTAGCTTCATCAAAAACAATAAACTTTTAAGTACAATAATTAAAATAATATGTTCTTCTGCCTACGAAAATTTCTAAATTCAAGAAATATAAGAAATTAACAAATGATAACTGGATATGCCAAAAAATGCCAAAGAAATGGAGCATGCAATACCTCAGGATTTAAGAAAGCCAGCTCCCTAATGCGTCCAGAAATAGTATTGAAGTCAAACTGAATGGTTGTAGTAAAAACTAAATTGGAAAAAGGGAAATTCTATAAAGAAAAAAATAGATGATATTAACCAATACAATGGAAGTTCGTGGAAATATTGTATTTAGGGGGAAAAAAAAAAGCAAACCCTCTTTATCAGGCCAAAACTTGATCCGAGTCCCTTGGCGAGAACACAAATCAGCTGGTAGCACCTGATAGGTTAAAGCAGTTGAAGGCTTTCCACGAGAAAAGTTTTGGAAGTATTCCTTGCCATCACGCCAGACTGTAACTTCCAATGCCTAAACATCGTCACATAAGAACGCAAGCTGTAATTAAACAAAAATGCACAACGATGGAGAAGAGTAATCTATGCTACCTCAAAAAAAAATAATGGCTTTAAAGCATCAATCAATCAACTTCAATTCATAATGCATGATAATGATTTTACTGGTTTAACATAAAATACAAGTAATGATCATTTTAGAGCCCACTTGCATAATAACAGCACTTCTAATGAAAGACAACATGAATGAAGTGAGCGATACCATAATATCTTCTAGGTGGCCATTTACGTACATAACAAACAAATCTTATGTATATGCATATCTAACACATAAACATTCATATTTACATGCATACCACACAAACTTTAACATCACATCAAAAATAACATCATCACTATTTTGTTAAAAGTGAAATGCACCTTTTATGCATAGGTTTCTAACACCAAGGTGTTATTAAGTGTAAATATCAAACTTTCTGTGTATGTATATAGATAAAAATTGTGTGGTATGTATGTAAAATTCTCTATGTTTTAGGGAAATTTACATACCTAGCACACAATTCTTATGTATTTATCTGTCACGGATCTAAACTTCTATATTTACACACGACATTTTGGTGCTTTAAACTCATGCATGAAAATGGTATTTCACTTTAAAAAGGTAAAAAAAGTGATATTTTTTATGTGATATTAAGGATTTGAGTGTTATGTAACTATTAAAGTTTAGGTGTGAAATATGTAAATACATGAGAATTGTGAGTTATTTATGCAACTGCCCCCAACTTCTAAGTTCAAAATTGAGGAAGAGTAAGGCCGTGTAGAAAAAAATCATACATACATACATTAACAGAAATAACTGCACACAAACCTCTGATAGCGCATTAACAACAGACAAGCCTACACCATGAAGTCCCCCGGAGACACTATAACCACTGTTTAAACCACCAAATTTCCCTCCTGCATGTAACACCTGCATGAAATCAGAAAAGTAGGGATTTAGGGCTATCAGGAAACAATTGTGAAGTCCAAAATTTACCCTACATCCATCAAGAAAATCTGAAAAAAAAGGAATTTATAGATAAAAAAATTACTTCTATTGATTTAGAGAATCACAGGCCATCACTTCATTTATCTAGAGGACCCCCACAAAATACCCAGACACTGTTAACTGTTTTACATTAGTTAAATAGTTCTATGCAAGCCCCTTATTGCATACAATCAGGGATAAAATTAAAACTAATTTTCTGCCTTCTTCGGTATTCAAAAAACCATAGCAATTTAGAAACATTGTAGGAATTAAATTATTAAATGTTCTAAGTCAGTTCAAAATTGATCTATCCACTATTAGAAAAGGCCACATATCGCTAATATCACGATTACTCCATCATATGTTACAAGTTCCACGTCTACTAACCATATTTTGATAATTCTTTTATAAGAAAAACTATCTTAAGTGCTATTTCAACATTTATTGTTAATTTACTAACTTCTTTTGATAATCATTTAATCAAAGTTTTGCTAAAAGGGTTGCATCCAACAAAATGGCCACCAATTAGGAGAAGTATAGCGCCTGCAAATAAATTTTGTTCAATTATAACCTCGTATCTTACACAGAGATGCGAAATAAAGATATACAAAGTTTGGATATTGAAGGAAAATATATTTTGGGAGGAAAAATGACTTGCATACTTTCATTATTCACACATAACGTACATACATCAGTAATAGTATCTCCTAATTTGCAAACTTTCTAAATCTATCAAATCTTAAATATGAAAAAAGGATGATTCTGAAAAAAATAAAAGAAATATAAATAGAAAGAGAATAAAAACATATCAAGGAATTTCCAAAATTGTCTTCAAATTCAATCCTGCATCCATCAAGAAAATCTGGCAAACAAAAGGAATTTATACAAAAATAAATTAAGGGGCATTTACATATATAGAACGCAATTCTTATGCATTTACAGATCTCACACCCAAATCTTCATATTTACTTACATAACACTCATTTCTTTCTTACCACATCAAATCTACCACTAATTATTACTATTCATGACTGAAATCCGCCTTTTCAGCATAGGTAGAGTGGTATGTGGGTAAATATGAAAATTTGGGTGTGAAATATGTAAATGCATAAGAATTGCTGCTATGTATGTAAATTTCCCAAAAATTAATTGTACTGATGTAGAGAATCACAAACCGTAACTTCATTTATCTAGAGAAGGAAACCCCCACAAAACAACAAGGCGTTCTTAACGGTTTTACATCAGTATAATAGTTATATGCAGGCCCGTTATTGCATACAATAAGGGATAAAATTAAAAAAAATTTCTGCCTTCTTCGTTATTCAAAAAGCCATAGCAATTTAGAAACATGCTACGAATTACATTCATAAATGTTCTAAGTCAATTCTAAATTGATATATCCACTATTAAAAACGGCCGCATATCACTAATATCACATTACTCCATCATATGTTACAAGTTTGACGTCTACTTTTCTATGTAAACCATATTTTGATAATTCTTTTATAAGAAAGAGCATCTTAGGTGCTATTTCAATATTTGTTGATAATTTACTAACTTTGGATGATCATTTAATCAAAGTTTTGCTAAAAAGGTTGCATCCAACAAAATGACCACCAATTAAGAGAAATATGGCGCATGCAAATAAAATTTGTTCAATTATAACCTCATATCTGACATAGAGATAAGAAATACAGAGATACAAAGTTTGGATATTGAAGGAAAACAAACATTGGGAGGAAGCATTACTTGCATACTTTCATTATTCATATATAAGGTACAAAGATAGACAATTGTATCTCCAAATTTACAAACTTTACTAATAAATCAAATCTTAAATATGAAAAAAAGATAATTTTAAAATAAGATGAAAGAAACATAAATAGGAAGAGAAAAAAAATAAATCAAAGAGTTTTCAAAGTTGTCTTCCATTCAATACTCTAGGATCCTTGTGGGTGGTTGGCCGGTCCCACCTTCCTGAATTTCCACACTTCCCCTCAAGGTGGGTCGTAGAGGTTGAAAAGGCCCAGCCTGATATTCAACTAAGTGAAACTGTCTGTAGGTAGAGCTTTGGTGAAGACATCATCAATTAGGAAATGAGTATGTAGATCAAGTGAATAATGCCACAATTGACCTTTTTAGAGATAAAATGCCTATAAATCTCAATGTGGTTGATCCCACCATGATACAAGTGATTTTTTACATCTTTATGAGATTGACCGTGAAATATCCCAAATCATTTAATAACCTTTGAATCCACATTCCTTCACAAATTCCAAAAGCAAGTGCCCGATATTCAAATTATGCACAACTTCTAGAGACCGTTGCTTGCTTCTTGCCCCTCCATGTGACAAGATCTTACCATACATAGAAACAGTGCCCAGATGTGAAAATTTTATCAGTGAGTTCTCCTGCCCAAGCATTAGTGTAAACTTCCACATCTCTATTTTTTTATTTCTAAAGCAATAACCCTCTGCCAGGAGTCTTCTAAAAAAACCTCGATATCTTGTAAATCATCTACAGATGTTTCTCATTTGGACTACCCATATGTTGACTCGCAATGTTAAAAGAAAAAAGCAATATTAGGTCTAGTGTGTGATAAGTAGATAAATTTTTCTACCAATCTCCGTTATTTGCCTTTTTGGCTTTTTTCTGTTGGTGTCTTTTCTCCACCTAAATATAACTTTTAGTTAAATTTCATAATCTCAACAAGTTTACTCCACAACATCTCTGTTGCTTTTAGTAGGTTTAGAATGTACTTTCTTTGAGATATCGCAATTCTCTTTCATGCCTAGAAAGTATTTTATAGCTCTTGGATCCTTGATTTTAAATTGAGGTAAGAATCTCTTTAATCTGCCCAATCTCTTTTTCATCATCTACTATTAGGATCATATCATTTACATAAACAATAAGTATAGCTTTCTTACCTTATTGTGTTGATTTTATGAATGGTGTATGATTAGATTGACATTGAATAAACCCATTTGATTTCATAGTCATGGCAAACGGTCAAACCAAGTCCGCAGAGATCGTTTGAGGTCATAGAGTGATATTCTCAGTTTAATGGGACCTCCATATAAACTTTTGTCTTAAGGTCTCCATTCAAAATGTAATTCTTGATATCAGGTTATTGCAGTTCTCACTTTTTGTTTACTGCCAAAGAAAGAAGACCTCTTACATTGTTTAGCTTGATCATCAGTGCAAAAGTCTCTTAAAGGTATATCCCATAAGACTGAGTGAAACTTTTGGCCACCAACATAGCCTTGAATTTCTCAATGTTCTCATTAATTTTGTACTTAACATTGAACACTCATTTCTATTCAATGGATCTTTTATCTAAAAAATCTTTATAAAAATCGATATGTCCTTTTGATCAAGTGCTTGGATTTCCTCTTCAACTGTCTTTTTTCATTCTGGACATTGAAGCACTTCATGAATAGATTTGAGTATTTGCACACTATCAATATTAGATACAAAGAATTTATAAGTTAATAATTTCTTATAGGTAACATACTCATGTATATGATAATTCGTGCAACTTTCCCTATCTTCATTTTTGAATTCCACCTCTTGAAACTTCAGAGATGTGTATGTTCAAGTTTGGTTGTGAACAGTCATGCGGTTACATATTGTTCTTATCCTGCTTAGTGGATTTATTTCTCCTACAAAATTCCTTGTGTATTTTCGTGTTTTAAATCCCAGGTTGGATATCCTCAAGTGTTGGAACTTGAGAGACAGAATGGTTAGAGGAAAGGAGAATAGGTTGTTGAAACTCTAGTTTAGTGTGGATATTCAGAATAGTATCTCAAATCTGATATTCACCTAGACTCCCCCTGAATTTGAAATTTGAGGCAGTAGGATTATTTTTTTAAAAATGTAACATTCATCAATCAAACTCTGTGGGGTTTGATTGGAAAATGTGGACAAAAGAGAGCAAAAATATTTTTAGAAGAAAATTGGATGAGAAGACTCTAACATGAGGGTATTTTTTAAACAAAACAAAGAGAGAGGCTATGAATCCAAGCACCCTGCTTGACATTCTATGAATGAGATAGTGATTGTGGGCACAACATCTCCCTAAAAAAACTATTGGGACATGGTGAAAAAGCACCATAAACCTAGTTAACCAAAGATATGAAAATTCTTCATCTCAGCTATCACATTTTATTATAGAGGAAAAAGCACCATAAACCTAGTTAACCAAAGATATGTCAATTCTTCATCTCAGCTATCACATTTTATTGTAGAGTCTCAACACAAAAATTCATATAGATGATATATTTTTTTACAATGAATGGTCTAAGGTCAGAGTTGAAGTATTCATTTGCATTAACAGTTTTAATAATCTGAATTTCGCATTGGAACTGACTTTAAACCATGGCATAGAATGGTTGAAAGATTTGTATTGTTTTAGATTTCTCCTTCATGAGGAATATCCAACTGATTTTAAAGTGATCATCAATGAAAGAAACAAATTATCTATGTCCATTGATGGACTTTGATTTTGAAGGTCTCAAAATATCACTATGGATGATAAAGAAATATGTAAAAAATTGTATTGCAACAGATAATATACATTAGCAAATTGGCAAGTTGCATGCTCATAAAACTCTAATTTTTTGTGAATAAAGATATGAGGAAACAATGTATTGAATGTCATGAAAAAAAAATAAGAATGAGATTTAACGTTTTAATTGTTTGCATGTCCAAGTTTGGCTATGATAGAGTTCAACTCTTTATTGTACTAGCAGGGGAGTGTTAAGGTACTCATGCACATAAATGAAAAAGATATTGATATTGATGTATCTTACTTAGCATAATTTGTGACAGTTGTATACAAATTAAGAAGATATTGATATACAAACAATACATCAAAAAAGAGTGGATGTTTGGAATTACATTGAATAATCGTATCAAATAGTACAAATCATCAAATGTAGTTAGATTGATTTATATAAAGTTTAACTGGCAGGCATATTTCTTCTTTTTTCCGATGTATTACTACGATTTAGAAGTAAGAGTACTCACTAACTTTTTGACTTACCATTATTTCAAGCTAACTTTTCTGTTTTAATTAATTTATTAAAAGATAATCAACATAAAAGAAAATATTTATAAAAGATGCAGACAAACTGACCTAAGGTAAATTTATAACTGCTTTAATTTGATCTCAAATTTCTAGTGGTTCTTTCATTCATATTTTTAATCACCAATAGTGAAAGAAAAATAAAAAACGAAAATTTGATTGATAGCGTCTAAGAGCTGTTCCTGCCAAGGTTGATTCTAACGCCCAGACCGAGTCATGGTAGTGTTAGCATCTCACCTAAATCTGGTTGAGAAAAGCAGGTACGGCTCTGTCAGAAAGCTCAGAAACCTGGCGACGTCTTATAGCGACTTCCACTGGAGAGGAAAATTGATTTCCACTACACAGAGAATGATATCTGCTACAAAGAAAAATAATTTCCACAAGAGGTGAAAACTCCCAAACGGCATTTAACTTGTGGTTGTTGACACCCGACAGTGTGGATCCGATGGAAGAACCCGCCTGCAAGAGGATCCATCAATGGGTTTACAAAAATTGGCGGCTGCAGGTAAAAATTTTAGCGGAGGAAGAGGAGCTAGGATTTGTTTCCAAGCTCTAATATCATGGAAAAAAAAACAAACTTTATGAGGAAAAATTAGTTGCATACTATCATTATTTACACATAAGGCATATGTACAAGCAATTGTATGCCCTAATTTACAAACTTTCATAATACATCTACTCTCAAATATATAAAGGAGATAAGTCTGAAATAAAATAAAAGAAACATCAATAGTAAGAGAATAAAAACAAATCAAGGAGTTTACAATGATATCTTCCATTCAATCCAGTAAGATCCTTATAGGTGGTTGGTCAATCTCACCTTCTTGAATTTCCACAGATATATTGACGCGGGGCTTAGGGTCTGGATGAACCGATAGTGTGTTCAGCAACGGTAAGTCTCAATCTAACAAGAGGCTGGACCGGCCCTCCCTCCCGTTGCCATTGGGTGGGAGTACTGCTCCCGATCCTCCCCCTCTTTCTATTTGATTCCATTCCACAGAGAGAATTCCCTTCCTATTATATCCCCTTCCTTTTCTATCCCCTTCCTTTTCTATCCCCTTCTTATTCTATCTATCATTAAATATTATATGTATGTTGTTTGCTTGCTTAAAATTTAGTTTTGATTGTTTTCTAATTTCAGAGTTATGCCTCCAGGCATTTCTCCCTTGTTAAGGTCGTAACTCGTCTGAAATGTTAATTATCTCTGCTTGTTCCCCTCCTACTGTCGCCATCCAGGCACACTTACAGCCGCCATCCTTTCCAACCTTCCAGACAAATCGCAACCTCATGCTCCTCCCAAGCTTGTCACCCTTTCCTCAAGCCCTTCCAGGCCGACAGCAACCACCTACAATTCGTACCAAACCTGTCACACTGCCCTACTCTCCCACTCCAAACCTGCTGCAGCTCTTCCTCGCTTTTCCCGACCCTGCTCCAGCTCACTCCAATGCTTCCCACTCCTACAACGCCCCCTCCAACCCTCCAGTTGTTGTCTCAAAACCACAAGTTGTCCACACGATTGTTGCCCAAACGGTGTCCACCCCTGCCACCTCATGTTTTGCGTTGTTTTATTCTTATTTCGAAGAATCATTGTTGGAACATTTGAATTTCAGCAATAATGTTTCTTTTTTTTTATGATTTGGGTTAAACTTATGTATTTGGTATCAGAGCTATTCTAAGCTTAATCCTACCCTAGAGTTTGCTCAAATTCGCCTTACCTCTCCCCAAAATTTTTGTTTATATCATCAACCACCCCTTCCAAACCCAAACTGTAATCATGTCATCACAAATATGCATGCCGAAAACTACCCAGACTGAGATAAGATGGAGATCCAGTGGCTTTAACAAAGGCTCGCGAAAATCAATGATAGAAACCAAGGAGAGATTACCCTCGACCATGATCGGGAAAGTCGAGAGAGAGAGAGGGGCTAAAATCTTAATCTATTCCACAGGCAGCGACAAGGAATACCGGTCATGCTGCTTCGGAATTCAATATCAAAGACCGAGGGAAAAGCCCCCAAATTGAGGGGGTGTGTTGAAATTATGGATATATATGCTCCAAATTTAAGGGGGGTGTTGAAATTATTTAGGAATCAAATTATGGATATATATGCTCCAAATTTAAGGGGGGGGGTGTTGAAATTATTTAGGAATCTTTATTTTTAGCATAGCTTCTTTTATTAGAGTTTTGTATTATTTGTATGTTATAAATCTTGTTTACTTTCTCATCATGAGAAATTATGGTTGATTTATGCTTTTCTTAATGTGAGAGTCATCTCCCTCTATTTATCTTATAATAGTTTCATATGAAATTGAAAAGAAAAAATTATTTTTCTCCTCCAAAAACCACACATTCTTTCAAATTTGACCATATTTGAAAAAATCTCTCTTTTATTGCTTCCTTCATTGACGAAGTTATCAAACTATTCATGAAATTTCATTTTTTCCCAAAGTTTTTACTTCGTATTTCAAAACGCCAGGAAAAAATAAATAAATAAATTCCAATTGAATTAGTATAGATAACTTTATTAGAATTCTCATTATGAGTTAAATCAAGTTTTTAATTGATGTTATAACTTTAGTTGGCAATGCTTGTTTCGTTTCGCACACAAGCATTACTTTTATCAAATTGATCCAATGAATAAATAAAAACGACTAAAAAACCTACAATATCAGGCTAAATTGAAGCATCGTTCAGCAAATTTATTTGCTTGACTTTTTGGATGAGAGTACACTTCTCTTTGAAGACAAAATGAAATAGCACATACACCAATTCAAACTAAAACTAAACTTAATCACAACAAAAAAAGATAACTTATGATACCAATAAAATGTTAGAAATATGCAATGAAAGATCAGAATATTGACATAAAGTGAGAAAAGTACCGTCAACACTGTCTCCAATGAGGACTTCTTTGTCACAGGATGTAAATCTATTGGAATCTGAATAGCATATAAATATATCAATAGAATGAAATAAACACCATGCAAATGATATAGGTTAATTACAATAACTTACAAAACAAAACATCCAATAAGCTTTGTTCTTAGTCAAAATTAAAGATTGAATTTAACCATGAAAAATCAATCCAACCTAACAGACTATTACAATAAGTTTAAGATAAAAAATGAAAAAATGCTATATATTTGCCCATGAATATTACTTTATTTGACATCTTACCAAAAGAAAAACTCTAAGCTGTTAAAAATCACACCCTAAATTTAATATCAATTCCTAAAAAGAGTTCTAACACATCAGTGAAGCGTAAAGAAACAATTTAGGCAAACTAATCAATCTTCTTTAATAAGATTGAGCAAATAATCCAATGGAACAGGCTCAGACTTAAATCACTTCTTGAATGTATGCAAAAGAGGAATCGCAATGCACATACCCCTCTTCCATTATCTGTGATGCTCACAGAGTTATCTTCATGTAAAACAACATCTACTCTTGAAGCATATCCTGCTTGAGCTTCATCGACGGCATTATCTAGTATCTCATAAACCTGGACACAATGACAACACAAGAAGAGGAAAAAACAAAGAAAAACGCAGTAAAACAATAAATTTTAATGTAATTATTTAACTGAAAAAAGCAGCATTTGGTGGTTACCAAATGGTGTAGCCCTCTGGGTCCAGTGCTTCCAATGTACATTCCAGGTCTCTTGCGCACAGGATCAAGTCCTTCAAGTACCTAAGCAGAGAGAAACGTGCCACGTGATACAAAGCATCATAAAGGAAACCACAAAGTTTTAATGATCTTTAAATTGATTGCTCGGCAAAAAGAAAAAACGCATGAATGCGGAGTAAATTTCCTAGTTCCAATATACATTCCAGGTCTCTTGTGCAGAAAATCGAGTCCTTCTAAAACCTAAGCAGAGAGAAGCCCACCACTAAATACGAAACATCACAATCAGGAAACCATGAACTTTGCTGATTTCGGTAAATTGAGTGCTCAGCCAAAAGAGAGAATGCATAAACAGGGAATAAATTTCTTAGCTTCAATTCAATAGGAATAAACATATTTTTAAATTTATGAAATTTCTCACTTTAAATGTGCACGCATCCGTAATATACATTCCAATGTAGTTTCCTCAATAAAAGCAAACTAAACTTCGCCGATTGATTATCCCATTGTATGCAGCCAAAACGCTGACGAATTGTGGAAGTTTAAGATATGTATTTCTACAAGCACACCACTCTTCCTTCGGTCTGAAAACCACCCTAAGGTCAGAAGAATACATTGTACCACATCATAGCCCCAAGCCCGCCCAAATTTTGTTTTTGCTCATAAAAACGCCCGTTATCTGATAAAACTGCACAAGTAAATGTGCCCTTGAAGCAGAAAACTCGCCTGAATCTGGTCAGGACCATAACTTAAAGAACCCGGCTTCCCTTGTAGAGATTCAGAAGTGAAGGTTGAAGACATAAAAGCCCTCACTCCCACTCCGAACCTTCGTCGGACGCCGACCAAACCCATGCGATGGTTCCGGGACAAGATGCAGGAACAGTGGAAGAAGGCCACCGACTGGGAACGAAAGCGTATGGTTGACGAGTGGATGAGGCGTTGAGTGAGCAAGCGGAGTTGGAGAGGAGGGGAACGGAGTAGCGCCATGAGTAGAGTGGAGTGGTCTGGTTCAAAAAATTACTTCAAAAAACCCTTTCCTCGTGGTCGCGGAGCCAGCCTTTGGGCAACCCCGCCGTTTTTAACAAGTAGTGTTTTAGGTCATTTTGGGGAGCTTCTTTGGTTTTTGGCACCAATTTTTTTAAATAGATGTGGTGATAACTTTCTAGCAGTGATCTGACTTTTCCAATAAAATATAAATAAAAAATTATAATAGTCAACTATTTTATCAACATATTATTTTTAACATAAATAAAAAATTATAATAGTCAACTATTTTATCACCATATTATTTTTAACCAGCTTATCAATAGATTATTCAATAAGCTACAGCTGCCCCAAATAGGCCCTTTACGTGCCAAAATATTTTAGTGTCAAACTATTTTTTCGACTGTTTATATGAGACTTTTTCTAAAATTAAAATTTATAAAAATATCAAAATAATCATATTTATTTTAAGAATGAGTTCTAATGATACTCTATATAAATTATTTAAATCATAATTTAAAGATTTGGATTATTTTGGCACTTCTATATATTCATGAAAAAAGCCATCCCATAGAAATAATTATTAACATAGTAGTTTATTTTTTTATTCATACATCTAAATTCTAGATCAACATATTTTAACACCTAAAACATGTTCATGACATCACAAAATAGAAGAAAACTTCATAATATTATGGAAAAGATATTTTTATAATATTCTCTCATAGATTTGCTAAATATAAAGTGAAAATAACAAAGGAATTAAAAATCTATTAAGGATAATGTTTTTTTATTTTGCGTTGAGAATTATTCTGTAGTTTTTCTTATAGATTTGATGAATGAAATTATTAAGTATATATGGGAAGTTTTTTTTTTTTAAATCGATGTTATTAAAAATTTATTTATTTAATCCAAAAGTATTTGGAAAGCAAACCCAAATAATAGAACGTTCTGCTAGGAAGTGATTAGAAAGAAAGAGAGAGCAATCTAAAGAATAATAAAAATGAGTGTAGCATTTATTTATGCTATGAACTCTCTATTTATATGCATGTCTCAGTATTGCAAAAGTACATATTGACACCATTATCATTGACTTTTCATGGGGTTTTTTGGTAATTATAGAATTATTAGCAAATAAGAAGACCGAGAAATATGTGACTCTCTGCTCATTACATTAACTCATCTTGGACCTTGAAAAAGGTAATTATTAATTGCATTGAGTCAGAGCCTTTGCATGTTGGTACTTACATTTGTGATATTATTTGTGATTTTATAATGGAGTGGAAACTTTAAGATGAAATTTCAATAATTACTTTTGATAATGCAAGTAGCAATGATGTGACTGTCAGTTCATTGAAAGTCAATTTTCAATCATAATGAAAATTTGCATTTTTTTGTTTTTTTTTTCATGTGAAATATTATGTGTATATTGTCAATATTATAGTCCATAATGGGCTAAAAGAAGTTCAGGATATCATTCACGATATTGGTGAGTTAGTAAAATATTTAAGAAAATCACAAACAATGTTGCATAAGTTTGTGGAGATTGCTAAATAATTAACAGTTCCAACAGCAAGGTCCTTATTGATTGATATTTCAACTTGGTAGAACTCCGCTTTTAATATGCTAGAGTTTGCATTTATTTATCTTAATATTTTTCAACACCATGTACTAAGAGATATCAAATGCAAATGGTTGTCTATCAATTCTTATTGGTTGGGATATGAAAAAATTATGAAATTTCTTTCAGTTTTCAACAATGTCACTAAGATAATTTCTTGCATTCTTTATTCTATAATAAATATACATTTGTCTGTTGTTATGAATGTGAAGAAGATTCCCATTGAGGAGTAAATTTCAGAATATGATTATATGAAAAATATGACTTTTAATATGCAAGTGAAATTTTAGAAATATTCTAATGTTCATTGTAGCAATTTTAGACCAGATTAATATTTAAGTTTATTAGTTTCACATTTTCAAATATATTTATGCCTAATGACATTGATTGTAATCTTAAATTAGTCCAAGATACGTTATGGGAAATTTATGTTAGTTATGTTGCTGACTCTACGATTTCTAGTTCAACAACTAATGTTTCACAAGATGGATCTTTCTCTACAAATGATTTCATGTTTTGTCTGTTTCAATTTGACTATATGGTTGGATTTAAAGATTTTGTTGTGGCTTGTGGTTTTGTGAAACCATCCAAGCCTGATTTGCAAGTATATTATAAAGAGGGATTGGTCGTCTGCAATGCTATGTTATGTGTTTGATTGGTGGAAAACGAATATATTTAAATATCCTTGCCTCTCACTATGAATTAAGATATTTTATCAATACTTATAACTACAGTTGCCTCAGAATTTGATTTTAGTGTCGGGGAAAGGGTGTTAGGTGATTATAGAAATAGTTTATCAACTAGAACCGTTAATGTGTTAATTTGTGCAGCAAGTTGGATCAGATATTTGCAAAAGAATGTGAAAACATCTTTGGTAATTTTTTTTCATTCAGTGTAGTTTTTTACATAAATTTATTTATTTATATTACTGATTATTTATAGTTAATTTATGCATTATTATTTTCAGCAAGAGATATTATAAGAGAAGAAATTTAGCACGTTGCTACCAAATATTTGACATGAACTCTACGTCTCCATGGTTTTTTATTTTAAAAAATTGGAACTTTCATATTTGTTGAACTTATTATGAACTTGAACACTATTTATATTGCCTTTATTTTGATTGCCAGCTATTTATTTGCTAGTTTCTATTGCATGGTTATTAATTTTGATTCTTTGTGTTGTATCAGTTTATGCTTTTATTTTTCTATTTTTATCGTGTTGCCTTTTATTTGCAAGTATGTTCATTTGAGTTTATGATGGATTTATGGTTAGAGAGGCTGTGGTTATGCAAAACATCTAAACTTAGCACGATTTAATAAAATTATCAAGCGCTTTAGAATAATTTTATATTTCAAAAGTTAGCATGAATGAAATTAGACTGTCATTTACATTAATATTGATAAATATAAAGTTGGGTGGCAAAATGAAATTTTGCAACCCTTTAGATCAAAATATTGATAAATAAAATTTTGGATGGCAAAAATAGATTATGCAACCCTTTCAATGAATTTTGATATTTTAAAAGTTGGCATGATAAAATCAAATTATGTAGCCCTTTGAATTATAAGGGAAACACTTACAAATCTAAGCCCTTATATCTGTATTAGATTTTAATTCAGAGTTTTTTGGATATTCTATTTATATTCTGTGCATTTACTATTAGTTTCCAAGTTATTTTAGTTCAGTTACCTTAAATACACAGTTCATATTTGCAGCTTGCTCATCAGCGGTTGAAACGTTGCAAGCAACAGGATTCAAGGTTGAGAATGACTTGAGGGAAAATTATTCATCTGGTTGGAAGTATTCTTATTAGGAAATGAAAGAAGTTATTTTCAGAATGAAATTGGTCCCAATGATTTGGCAAATAACCAGGTAAAAGAGCAAACAAACTTGTTAAATTGTCATTGGTGGATATCATCTCTCATGTTTTACTATACTAAATATCGTTGTTGTTGGATTTGTTTGCTTTATTTTATTTTATTTTATTGTGAGTTTCTTTTTGTGGAAGCAAGAACATCATTTACGGCCTTAATTGCTTAAATATTTAATTTCTCTTCATCAAATAGGCTAGTTGGAGAGTTAAAGGGCATTGATGTTGATGATGACATTTGATAGCTCTTTAGAGGCATCTTTAAGATATTCAATCAGTACCTGCATATACATTTTTTTTGCAATAAATTTATGCAGTTTACTATCAGTTATATCATTTTGTCATCCCATCTATGATTGATCGTAATAAGTTTTTTGAAATATCTTAAGTCTTATGTTATCCCTTGCGGGTTGTCCTTCTATGAGGTTATTTTTTTTTTTACTTTTCATCAATTCAAATATTTATAAGTTAGATTTGTTGACTATCATATGCTTTTAGTTTTCCTCTAGCATTTGGTTGCCTCAAGTATCAATCAGATTTGTTGAATTCATCCATATTTTTTAGACAAAAAGATGATTGTTTATTGGCATCTTTAACTTGAATAAATAGCTACAATATTAAGTACATTGTTGACGCTTCTATTTATATTGCTACAAAACCATGTATGTTTGTGTTCATATCATTCCAGAAGAAGTTATTAAATTCATTGAAATTTTTTGGACTTGGATTAAATTAAGGTTTTTTTTTAGTGTTGTATGTTATAATATTATAGATTCATGGAAGGCTTTTTTAAAACTACATTTACTGCTGCTTTCTTTTGATTTTATCTAGCTTGATCTCTTTGTATTGGTTGTTATTTTTCTACAAGCTGACTCTTATGCTAGTTGGATTACTACTTATTGTTTATGGCTTTCTGCTAGTTTATGCTGGTAATGGTCAACTCTTTACAATATTATAATAATTCATCATGCATCCATTTCATTATGCTAAAAACAATTGTTTACACCTACTATTAAAGAGAGAGAGCCAAAAGGTTAGCAAAATTTAAGCTTGTTATATCATTCTCTACATATGTTTCAAACTGAAAAGCTTAAACTTATGGGCACTTTATCCATCATTTGATATTTTTACACCATTATGCTTTTAACCTTTATCAAAGGTTTTGGAATTTTGTTTCCTATTGTATCATTTGACAAAAACTAAAAATGCTAAATTGGACTGAGAAGCTTCTCATAATATGAACATATCAAGGGCTGTTTTTTGTGGTTTGATGCTCTTTTGTTGGTTCATTTCATTATTATGGTTGGTTTATGATAAGTCTGTTTCCTTGATCTTTTCGATTTGTTGAGATTGGTTACTAAGAAATGATGCATTCCAACTATTATTAAAATTCAATATTTTTCAAAATATATTTTTATATATTCTAAATTTAGGACGGATTTTTAATATTTTTTATCAGTATGTTCTGAGCTCAAGTAAACTATTTTCTTTTCTTTCTGTGTTAGTTTATTTTTTCTATTATTATATTGAGCTGTTACTTGCCTTTTTGTTTGTTGCATTTTTTTTTTTTGCTTGTCTTATTGTTTTTTCTATTATTATATTGAGCTGTTACTTGCCTTTTTGTTTGTTGCATTTTTTTTTGCTTGTCTTATTGTGTTTTTTGGCCTTTTACGTTTTGGCACTCTCAATGTTGGAGCACGATTCAAATTCCAAAGACGATTTGATGATGATTCAAGTGGCAATTGAAAAATGATAAGTTCAGAATTAAGATTACTCGCATGTCATTATATGCTTGTAAATTTTTAAATTTTAATCTCATAATTTATTTATTTTATTTTAATTTGATGATGATTCAAGTGGCAATTGAAAAATGATAACTTCAGAATTAAGATTACTCGCATGTCCTTATATGCTTGTAAATTTTTAAATTGTTATCTCATAATTTATTTATTTTATTTTAATTTTTTTTAATTTTAATCGTAAATTTACATGTAATTTCATCAAATTTATAGTGTTTAGTTTTATTTTTGGTAAAACTTGTAATTTAAAATGTGTATAAATAATTTTTTTTTTCAAATTTTGAAGCTCTTTTTATTAATTTTTGTACTTTTTAAAACATTTTCGAGCTAAATCGAGCTGAATGAGCTTAATTCAAACAAATCGAATAATCTCAAATTTATTCGAATGAAGCATAAAATTTATTTTATTTTGAGCTATTTCAAGCAAAAACGAACAATTCGAGCCAAATTCAAACAACCCAAACCGAATATGAAAAAAAAAAAAAAAATCAAGCAAATTGGAGCTCGGGTCGATTTTGGACACAAACATATTAAAAAGAGTCGAACACGAACACGAACACGAACAAGAGCTCAGCTCGTTCATGTTCGGCTCGTTTACACCCCTAATTGGAAGTAGCAGTTTATAGTTATAATGATAATATATATTAAAAGAAAATTAGAATACATGAGAAAACAAACGCCGATCAAACTGATCTTGATACACTCATGCGTGATTAGGAAACTGCTCTTGTACATAAGGTTCATTCCGTTTTCAAAATTTTAAGGGATTAGTCTAGTTTAATGACTACATTAAAATGTTATCTAAAATATTTTACTTGAAACCCTCACTCCTCCAGTCTATCTCAGCTAGGTATGGAACTCGTATTTTGGGTTTGTCAATATGGAACCTCTCCGAGGACCACAATTTAAGTAGATGAAGACACCATGTCATGTTCACCGGAGCAAGCTTCCTAGCCTGTTTCAGCTCTCTATACAAATTTCCCATTACAGTTGATCCAATAGAGTACCGTAAGAAAAAAGTAATAAATATTTTATCATTATTACATGATGTTAGTGTATCTCCCACCCAGACGTATCAAGTATTAGATAACATCCAAGAATGAATAATATTTATGCCCGGGCATGTTTCAAAAATTTAATATTATATAAATACTTATATAAGAATTTCTATTAAATGTTCACCTCAACCTTTGTAGGGGCACGCAAGTTTGTGCCTTGCCTTCCCCATTTTAAATCTTATTGTAACACCTGGAACTCAAAATTTGTGGTACACTACATCTGGATTAGGGTGAGTGTCCAAGAAATCTTCACAACAATCTATCCATGAGAACCATCTCTTGCCCTCACTAATAAATCGCAGGCTTATCAATGTTGGGTTATCTACTTTGATGCCTAAAATCCTTGAGACATCATATAAAATGATTGTCTTCTCCCCAACAAGCAAGTGAAATGTGTTGGTCTCCGAAGACTAACCCTTTGCAAGAGTCATAATTTGATAGTTATATGATTTAATATATTGAAGATGCCAGATGCAGTTCAAATCAATATAGGTCAAAGTTGTAATAAAGCGTGGACACGAAATATGCCACCTTCTTGTTATTAGTATATAAGAGCTTGCCTCAATAGCAATGTCCTGTATAAATAACATTTAAAACAATTATCAAGATTATACATGAATAATGACATCAAGTAACTTGAATATTATGATTAATCAAATAATACCTGATCTGTGAAGTGCTACAAGTGTAGTGGAGTAACGTCAGTGTGCACCTCACAATGTACTGGTCCAATCTCAGACTCCTTGTTAGGTCGTGCCATACGCCATCGAGAATGTGACGCTCCATCTCTATGTCCCCACCCAGGTCTATCGTCTATCACGATGTCTATGTGTAGAACAAAAATGATTGTCAATTAAAATTTAATATCAAATGAATTGCATTATTTAGCTCATGTTACTAGATTTTTTTTGGGTTTGATAAGCAAGTTGATTTATCGTGTTTGGCACCGCGACACAAGCTGCATATCTTGTATCTCAAAGATGCATGATTATCCATCATACTTGTATAATGCTTTCCACATTGTCTCCTAATTATTCATCTAAATTTTGAGAGTGCTAACTGACAACTGCTGGATCAAAATTAGACTACAAATGATTGCTCATATATAACATGGAACTCAGATGCATATGAATTTTTGAAAGACTCAATAGTATAATAATGGGAGACATATGACGGATGATCCACACGTTTATAACCCAAAGTAGCTATAACACGAGGACAATTCATATGATAAGCCTTTTGTCATCCACAACTACATGATAACCTCCTTCTGCATGTAAGTAAATTTGAAAGAAGTGATAACTAAAATCATAGGCTTTGAACACATGAAAATTAATGCGGGTTGGTTTAGGAATATTCTAGCCTCATATTCATATTTGTTGAAGAGTGGTGCTTACCCTAATGGCAATATGTGACTCGTTTGCTGCTTCAAGATCTTGTATTATGTTATATATTATGAAAAGTATTGATATGATATTATATTATATAAATCTATCAATGCTTGTTTAATAAGTTTTCTCACTCCGTGAAAGACGCCATTGAAGCATTTTGATGCGTTAATTGTTATCACTCCATACCTCCGTCCATCATCACGAGATGGTGCCCACATTGTAACATCTTTAGAAATCAACCAATTATGTGTCTCTTATTTTATGTTATGAATACCAATAACAATTGGTTAAACAATCTAATATTATTTGTGTATTCTACCCAATATATCTTCTTACATATTGTCTCTATATTAGTTGTACCCATCAATCTAATTGCTTTTTTAAAGTTCTCTCTGAAATGCCTCAAACACAATCTATGAGCCACAAATGAAAATAAATCTCCCTACATTCACAAACAATCCTATAATGTTGATATGAGATTATGCAAATGTTTACGTGTGACCCAACTACTGGTAAAAGCTCAGATACATTCCTTAAAAACCATATTGAAAATTTGTTGCACTCTAATTCAAAAATTGCAAATGGCGAGGGGAAAAAAGTCATTATTTTCATCAACAACAACAACACTCAGTAAAGTTCCACAATATTTACGTAGCAAAAATGTGTCATGGAGACCCAATACCTGTCTACAGCTTCTCTAACCCTCTATAGATGACCTAAAAGCCCAAAGATGACATTCAAAATGCAATGTGCTATCAGACTGAATCTTGAAAATTGATCTTGGCATTGCATTGCAGATGGATGTCATCAGCCTATGTAATGAGTAATATGACTCATCTCAACTACTAAATAACCCTTGACAACCTTTCGTCTCACATCCCAAGCCTTCAGATAAGATATTTGAATGTTGAATTTAACTTCTATTTGAGTTATAATCTTTTGGGGCTTCAAGTCAAACTAACGTCTAACAATAAGAAGAATGTAATGACAAATGAATTTTGAAGTGCACTATAGGTCTCCACTTATTAGAATCCTATGTGCACATGTGTGGTGAAGATTAATAGTTGATATTTTCGACGCTCCCAAAAACTCTTGATCCTTGTTGCGTGAAAATGCTAATGACACGGTATAAATGGATGATCATGGTGGAGTTACATAATACTTAAACGAGCTTTATTATAATTTATAATTTTTTTGGTGTTCTTGAGTATACACCAGCTGTTAATTACATATTGTAAATTTGTCTTGTTGTAAAAATCATATATTTATATAACATATTTGGAATTTGTCCCTCAGATGTTATGCTAATGCGACATGTTGGAAATCATAAATGATATCCTAATCCCACTCTTCAATTATACGACATGCTTAAATATATTATTGTTTGAAATCATAATATCTAACATGTTTTCATTATTTATAAAATGTTTTTGATCAAGCTGTGACCCATAATTTCAATTACCACATCTATGTCTATTGGTGCATCCACTTAATGTCATAATCACCATCCGAGTCATTACTTGTGGCACTTTCAATATCCTTTCATTTCTTGATTAATTTGAGTATGTATTTTGTGTTATCATCAAAGTTTGCAATTGGAAAATTACTCAATTCAACACTTATTTGTCTAGCATGGCTGAGACGTTTATAAATTTTATTTTATGAGTAATTATAACACACATATTTTATGAGTGAAGTGAAATACATAATACATGTATGCTTGATAATTCATTAAATATGACACCGACAAGTCAATGTAGCCATAAGACACGTTTTGTGATGAATGACCAACTGCAGTTACATGTATCAATTGGACATCTCTCTGGGTAACACCATTGTAACTTTCAATTTTTTGCATAAAGGGCCACATTTTGTTGCGCACCCACATGTAACTTTCATTATTTATAAAATGTCTTTTGATCAAGCTGTGACCCATAATTTCAATTACCACATCTTTGTCCATTGGTGCATCCACTCTAATGTCATAATCACCATCCGAGTCATTACTTGTGGCACTTTCAGTATCCTTTCATTTCTTGATTAATTTGAGTATGTATTTTGCGTTATCATCAAAGTTTGCAATTGGACAATTACTCAATTCAACACTTATTTGTCTAGCATTATAAATTTTCTTTTATGAGTAATTATAACATGCAAACTAACACACATATTTTATGAGTGAAGTGAAATACATAATACATGTATGCTTGAAAATTCATTAAATATGTCACCGACAAGTCAATGTAGCCATAAGGCGCGTTTTGTAATGAATGACCAACTGTAGTTACAGGTATCAATTGGACGCCTCTCTGGGTAACACCATTGTAACTTTCAATTTTTTGCATAAAGGGCCACATTTTGTTGCGCACCCGCATGTAATACACACCATGTCACATCTTCATCATTTATTAAGGTTGCAACAAATCCTTGACCCATTGAAAAACTCGTATATCATGGATACATTTTGTGTTTGATGATTACTCTTTGGAGCACGAATCACCCTCTAACATAATTGCATGAAAGTTGACTTCCTTGGGACATGAAGAGCTCGTCGATTAACTCCAATGTAACTTGACTTGAAGTCATCAAATACAAGTAATTGGTAGTCTTCAAATAAAATGACGATTGAAAGATGCTTACTCATGTTTTTTATTCAACCTATGTTAGAAACTTTATGTTGAATAACAATACATTATTAGTGTTTAAGTGTGTTTTCTATTCAACATATGTAAGAGAATTTTAGTTTAGTCATGCTGGAAGATTAGTGTTTAAGTATACATTTTTTTTTATTCTACTATGGTGCATAATTATGCCTGTATTTTAGTCAATTTATTGAGTTTAGCCTATCACTCTAATTGATGCAATATCCTTGATATCATTTTTAGATTGATTATCTATCATTGATTGATATAAAACACTTTAGTTGTAAGTACTAAGAAAATGAACTAACATTTTTATGACAAATAAACGATTCAAGCCAGAGAAGAAAATAGAACAAATTTCCTGACATAAAGGAGAGATTACTGCCCTCTGATGGACTACCTTTCTCTATAATCAGGTGAAATAATGCTTTTGGTTTAAAGAGACTAAATACTTCTTCCTGACATAATTGAAGTTATAAAACAATCGAGTGCAACGAAGCTTTTACAATCATTGTGAGGCTTAATACAACTATTTGGGGTTGATTTTATAAATATTCACGCTACATTCATTTTTATTAAGAGTTTCTTTTTAAGTGTTGAATTTATTTTGGCATAAATTTTTTGAAACATCTATACATACTGCCGGCTATCACTTGGTTGAGTGACATTACCGTAGTTCTCTAAAGTTAAGGTCTACTATTCAAACTATTGCAAAAACAGAAAAAATGCATTTACACATGTTACCCTTATGTCACGGACAAAAAATCCCACATCAGCTAGGTGTAGGGCCGAAAAACAGTATTTAAGTCCTGGGCTGCCCAGCACGCCGAAGAGCTCTTTTGGGAGGTGACAAGTGGTATCACTGCCTGTCAGGTGTGTGGACTCCCCATGGTCCAGGGGGACCCTCAGTGGAGCCGATCCTTGACGACGACGTCATGTGATTGGGTGGAGGAGAATACCACGAATAAAAAGTCGCACATCGGCTAGGTGTATGGCCGAAAAACAGTATTTAAATCCTGGGCTGCCTACCACCCCGAAGAGCTCTTTTGGGAGGTGACAAGTGGTATCAGATCAAATTATTGTCTGTCAGGTGTTTGGACTCTCCATGGTCTAGTGGGACCCTCAGAGGAGCTGATCTGTGACGAGGGCGTCACGTGATTGGGTGGAGAAAAATGTCAAAGACAAAAAGTCTCACATCAGCTAGGTGTAGGGCCGAAAAACAGTAAGTCCTAGGCTGCCCACTACCCCGAATGACTCTTTTGGGAGGTGACACTTAGCTTGCCCCGACCTTCCACCTTCATTTGTGGTATCCCTCTTTCTAAGTCTTTTCTTCGCTATCATATCTTAAGTGTTTACCCCAACAATCCGTCATATGCAATCATTTTTAGATCTATCGATACTAACTTTTTCATTCATATGCAATGTAGTCTCATTCTCCCACAATCAATTTAATAATCACGCACCTAATCACTACAGAAAAACATACTCATTTATTCTCTCCTCTTATTCCTTTCTCTGTTTGCAGTCATTATTGTTTCATCTTCTGTTTTCTTTGTTTATTGTCTCTTTGTTTTCTTATCCATTTAAATTATATAATGGGGATTTGTTTATATATTGGTTATTTGAAAGTGATGAGAACTTCTAAACATAGAAATAAAGTATTATGTGAATATTAATATAGTTATATGTTATAAATATTAATTTATATCTCTATTTTAATCATTCAAAATATTATTATTAGTAATATAAAAATTATAATCATTATTATTAATATTATAATTATGATTATTATTATTATATATTAATTTTTCAAAATATTCATATTTTTATTATTCTTGTTGAAAATAAAATTATAGATTAATAAAAAATTATTCATAAAGCAAGAAAGAAAGATTACTTAAATAAATACAAAGGAAGACAAAAATATTCAAAAAGCATCAATGTATACATATTTCTCTGCAAGAAGTAGTTGAGAGATCCTGACACATAAGAGTTCAAAATCTGAAAAAATTTGTGTTGCCTTGTAGTCATTCATAGGCTGTCAAAAAAGCTCGTTGTTCGCGAACACGTTAAGCCGAACGCGAGCGAACAATACATACAATTATTTATATAATAATAAATAATATATTACATATATTATTTATATAATAATTTATTATATATATTTATATCTAAGTTTAAAACGTAATTGCTCGTCTGGTAAAATGGTTATGCATTTTCTTTTGCATTCATTTGGTCCAAGTTAGTATCCAGCCCTTTATATTTATTGGTTTAGTTTAATTTTAACGAGTCGATTTAAAGCCGAACACGAGTCAAACACGAACACGAATATTTAAATCGAGCCGAACACAAACACACTGTTCATGAGCCGGTTTCAAACACGAGCCAAGTTCGAACACGAACAATTTAGAACTAGTCGAACACACGCCAAGCCTGAGCTCGCTCAAGCTCAGCTCGTCCACCGCCCTACTCGTGACCAACCCCCTACCCTCCCATATTTCCCTATCCTTTTTTTTTTTTTTTTTTTTTTTTTTTTAAATTATTCCTGAACTCAATGAATGAGTCCTAACCAACTTTTACCTTTTTCTTTCGTTTCCTGAAACCTTCAATTCACGTGACACCTGAATTGAGGTAACTTTTCTCTGTCTTTTGCTTTTAAAACTCTTTAATGCATGCACCTACAGAAGTGGGGCAAGGGAAAATTGAATTGTACCTGAAATCTACTTTTATAAAGTTGATCATGTCCTTTACAAATTTCTTTTTGAAAAAAAAAATGGTTTTATTAAATCAATAGCTTTAGTTACAAGAAATTCTTCAATATATATTTTAAATGGTTCTTTCGAACAACTAACCATTCCAAATTATTTTTCTTGTTCAAAAGTTGATAACTTCACAATAAAATTGTTATCTGAGTTAGCTCTATCAATTTTGTTTTTTGTTTTTCATCCATGAACAACAATTGATTCATGGTGGATGTGGAGTGGCATTTCTAACTTTAAATTATTTTTTTTACATTGGGCGAATTTTTAAATAAGCATCGATATAACTATAAAAAGAAAATTGAAAAAAATATAGAGATTGACAAGGCATGACATTTTTATATGTTGGTAGCCATCGATGTGAATTATACCATCATATTTGTGGAGCTGATATGACTATTTGTCAAAGTTGATCAAGCCGATATATTTGTTATGATATAACTTATAGGAGGATATATATCCTAAATATAATCTAATTAGTTGTGTATTACCATATTAGAGATTATACGGTGTGTTTGCAAAGGAAAATTTCATGGATCATAGTCGCATGTTGAAGTGTTATCCTTCAAAGTACTGACATTGTTAAGAACCATGCTAACGATGGACATTCAATTAATTATGTTGTAGATAGCGTAGCTTTATTAAACTTTGGTCTTTTTCATCGTTTTTTGAGTTAAAAGTGTTTTTTTTAATCCAAAATTATTAATGCAATTTTGGAGCAATGATAAAAATTAGAGATAGAATATGAGTTATCAATGCACCTTCTTACGAAGGGTATTAATGAAGAGTATTAGCATCATCATATACAAATGGCCATATATTTGAAGCGAGGGAGTTGAAAGCTTTATATTTATGTATGGACAAAAAAAATATCGATAATAACAAATAATGTATGGTCATGTTCCTCACGATCGATAATAACAAATAATGTATGGTCATGTTCCTCGCATATTGTGAATAATTATTCAAATTCTCATCCAATTTTAATTAATGATAAAATAATTATTCAAATACTCATCCAATTTTAATTAATGATAGCTTTGAGATAAAATATAAGTTATCCCTCCTTGTAGAAAAGTAAAACAAGCGAAGAATAAAGAAATTAGGGATAACTTTTTTTGAGCAATTGATGACAACTACAAGTGAGTTTCTACCCTAAGAACATAGTTTATTAATAATAATTATGTCATTTTAATTTAAACTATAATAAGGAGGATAATTCATTTTAAATTTTTTATGTTATTTTCACTGTGTGAATTTATGGTCTCTTAGTTATTTTTGGGTATCTTGTATTCATGTCAAGAACGACATCGCTACGTTCACGACAACTGAATGCACATTTTAGCAATAATTTCATCATAATTTTGGATAAGAGTTATATAAGGAGATACATTGAGACACCACAAGGGAGTTTTGCAACACTTTGGAGGCTTCTTCCAGCTAGAGTTGTGATTTATATTTCAAACCCTATGGATTTATTGCTTCATTTGGGGGGAAAACTCCTAGGGCCACTTTTACTTTGAGAATTGAGAAGTTGTGTGAGAGGGAGAGATTGAGTGTTATCGTGTGAGGAAGAATGTGGAGTTTTTCATGATACGTTGGGACTTGGTGTTTTGCAAAGTACATTTGGCTTTGTTGTACATTTTTGTACTTTCTCGTGACTTATCTTCAATGTATTTAGTGAAAACTTCCATGTTTTTGTATCTCATGTCTCGTAGCTAATCTTCTGTCATGATCCCGTGATGTAATGATAATGTTTTCTTGTTGTTTTTATAGTGAGTTTTTTTGCCCTCAAACATTGTCTATGCGTTAACCATTTGATCATTGTTTACTCATGATTTGACCAATACGGAAGTTAAAACCCCTCATGATCTATGTCTTCTAGTCGCTGACTAAAAAAACAGGTGGTTTAACGTACATTAGCCGAGTGAAATAAATATATTGTCATTAAGGAATTGCTAACTAGATAACATATCTAATGAATCACTGTAAATGTTGCATGGTTATGCCCCTATTAATTGTATTATGATTTGCTACTTTTGTTCTAACATTGACATAGACTAAGTAGGATTTTATCCCTGATTGTTAACTATCTCATAGGATAACTCATATAAAAAATGTTGAGAGGACACTATAGGACTTAAAGTTGCTCCCTGCCTTTTATGCCACAACCAATTATGTTTATGGCTTTTTTTATTTGTTTTATTTTTTTATTTTTAGGAATGTTAGGATTTTCATCCATATTACTCTAATAACTTCAAATTAGATTTAGTGGTTTCGTACACTATAACTTTTGTTAATAAGAATATTTTGACTATTTTCTTCAGGGAATCAATATGTAGACTCTTTATCCATATATTATTTAACCGACATATATATTTGTGTGATTGATAGAATTTTAGGCATCAATGACTATAGTTGAATCCATTGAACTGAATTAAAAGGAGTAAGACTAATTTTAGGAGGATTACAAGCAACTTTTATAATAACAATAAGTTGATATTTAAAGATCTTGGTTATTAACAATTAAAATATTCATTTAATAATCTATAATAATATAATTTATTAATTAATATTTACTTATTAGATATTGAATGCCTATAATTGGAAAGAGTAATACAAATTTTGCACCAAAAAAAAATTTACTAAGCGAGTGTATCACACATTCAGACAGTACCGTGATTTTCTGGGGCGCCTGAGACCCGAGCTTCTGAAAACCGAGGCAACGGTATCGGCGACCGCCGGAGGGTTGCCCGTGTCATCTT
>NW_018164987.1:24628-25165 GCF_001263595.1 Phalaenopsis equestris | reverse complement strand
TGTTAGAAATTCATGTTTGAACTTTATGACACAAATTCAAAAAATACATAATAGCCAAGATCTTTTAAATTCATAATTTTTACATATCTAAAATAAAGTAACGCATACCTGTATTCATGATGAAAAAAATTAATCTTGAAGAGATGGAGTTTCTCTCTCTAATCCCTTGAAACTTTATGTACTTTCTGATGGAGGGAAATGCACGGGGTGTGTTAGGAAGTGAGATAACTCATTCTCTAAATCATGCTCTATTTAACCACCATCTACCAAGGGGGTTACAAACCAATATGATTTATGATAATTTAATAAATTAATTAATTTTTTTATTATTAAAATCAATGACATAAGCTAAACTCTTATTCATTTAAGGGATTATATGAGTTATAAAATTAATATCATAAGTTATCATAAGTTATGACATAAGTTATGAGTTAAGATAATTCATAACTTAAGTTATCATGAGTTACAAAAATAAATATCATAAGTTATCATAAATTATGACATAAGTTATGAGTTAAGAAAATTAATAACTTAAGT
>NW_018164987.1:19835-24591 GCF_001263595.1 Phalaenopsis equestris | reverse complement strand
TTATGAGTTAAGAAAATTAATGACTTAAGTTATCAAAATAAATATCATAAGTTGTCATAATTTATGACATAAGTTATGAGTTATGAAAATTAATAACTTAAGTTATCAAAAATAAATCTCATAAGTTATTAAATAAATGTGAGTCATAAATAAAAAATATAACATTCTCTCACTTGACTCAATTTTAATAGTGCATAACATACTGCACAAAATGTAAGATAAATCTTTCTTTATATTCGTTAAATCATAAATTATTTAATAAATATGAAATTAATATGAATCATGACGGTTGTGCATCAATTTATCGACACAGTCCCTTCCATGTATCACAATATCAATTACATAGTTAGCATAATGAGAATTAACATCATGGTCACATAATATTTATTAAAAGACAAATCTTGTTGAATATTATGTAACATAAAGTGTACACTAACGATAAAAAATAAGATTTATTAATATCAGAAACAAAAAAATTGAGCTCAAAGTGTCAAAGTACAAAGAGCATAGAACTAAAAAGATTTTTGGTAATGCCCATTCTCACGACATGTTCGTTAAATGTCTTCAGCGTCAACCCTTTCGTCAAAGGATCTGCAATCATGAGATTGGTGCTACTACGCTCAATTGACACCCTATGTTTCTGAACTTCTTCCTTAACGACAAGGTATTTTAATTCCGCATGTTTAGCACGTTTGGAATACTTGTCGTTTTTGGAAAAGAAGACTGTTTGGGACAATAAATTTTCAACGGCTTGGCAATACTGTCGACAATTCTAAGTCCTGAAATAAATTTCTCCAGCCATAAACCCTGAATTGTAGCTTCGAAGCAAGCCACAAATTCATCTTACATAGTGGAAGCAGCTATGATAGTCTGCTTCGCACTTTTCCATGAGATTGCTCCTTCAGCCAAAAGGAACAGATATTCAAATGTTTATTTTCTGGTATCAACACATCCAGTAAAATCTGAATCTGAATATCCTATCACTTCAAGATCTTTAGATCTTCTATAAGTGAACATGTGGTCCTTTGTTCCTTGTAGATACCTCAAAACTTTCTTTGCAGCTTTCTAATTATCTATTCCTGGATCACTTCGATACCTACCCAGCATCCGACAACAAAGCTAATGTTTGGTCTGGTACAATTCTGAGCATACATTAAACTTCCAACAATAGATGCATAAGAAATTTCTTCCATTTGTTTACGTTCCAAATCATTCTTTGAACACTGCATAAGGCTGAATTTATCTCCTTTTTGAATTGGAACAACACTTGTTGAGCACCCTTCCATATTGAATCTCTTAAGAACTCTTTCGATATATGTTTTCTGAGACAGCCCTAAAAAACCTTGTGATCTATCACGAAATATTTCAATTCCATCACATAGGATGCCTCACTCATATCTTTCATTTCAAAGTTCTTAGAGAGAAAGTTCTTGGCTTCATATAATAAGC
Source organism: Phalaenopsis equestris (assembly GCF_001263595.1). NCBI lineage: Eukaryota > Viridiplantae > Streptophyta > Magnoliopsida > Asparagales > Orchidaceae > Phalaenopsis > Phalaenopsis equestris. Next base: position 23,142 of record NW_018164987.1, on the reverse strand, counting down.
CAAAATCATTAGTAGCCAGCAAGATGTCATCAACATACAAAATGAGAAATATGATTTTTCTCCCATTGACGTTTAAATATATATATGACAATCAATAGTGTTTTCTTTAAATCCAATAGACGTGATGATATCATTGAACTTAAGATACCATTGTCGGGAAGCTTGCTTAAGTCCGTATATTGATCTCTTAAGTTTACACATCATGTGTTCCTTTCCTTCAACCAAAAATCCTTCATATTGACTCATGTAGACCTCTTCATCAGGCAGTTTTCACATCCATTTGGTGTAACTCTAAATCATAATGAGCTACTAGTTCCATGATAATTCTAAATGAATCTTTCTTAGGAACTGGAGAAAATGTTTATTTATAGTTGATGTCATCTTTCTGAGCGAATCCTTCGACAACAAGTATGGTTTTATATCGTTCAATATTGTCATTCGAGTTGTGCTTAATCTTAAAGACCCATTTACACTCGACTCTCTTACAACGTTCAGGTAATTCAACGATATCCCAGATTTTGTTGTGATTCATCGATTTCAACTCATCTTACATTGCATCTAACCATTTAGAAGAATTTGCATTTTTTATGGCTTGTGAAAATGAAACTGGATCGTCATTGACTCCTAAGTTAAATTTGGATTCATGAAGATAAACCACATAATCATCAAAAATAACAGACCATTTTTGTCGTTGAGACTTTCTAGGTACTACTTCATGTGATTCATCTAATGTAGGTTCATTAATAACAGTTTCATTGTGGGGTATTTGATCATATATTTGTTGTTCTTGTAAGTTGTCAAACTGTTCAACAACTGTAGGAATAACAACTTGAGAAGAAATTCTGGGTAAAAGAACTTGAACCCTAATTTCTTGGATCTTCACTTTATCTGTTCCAAACTCCGATTAACTTCACCATTTTCAATGAACTTGGCATTTCCAGCTTCAATGTACTGTGGTTAGTATAATAAAATCTGTACCTTTTAGATTTTTCTGGATAACCAATGAAGAAACCACTGATTGTTCTTAAGTCCATATTCTTTTCATGTGGATTATATAACCTTATTTCGGCTGGGCAACCCTAAACACGCAGATGCCTTAAACTAGATTTCCTTCCTGTCCACAGTTCAAAAGGAGTCTTTGGATTTGCCTTACTAGGAATCCTGTTTAATAAATATGTTGTGGTTTTTAAAGCATGCATCCACAATGATGAGGGTAAAGAAGAATTACTCATCATACTCCTAATCATTTTCATTGGAGTACGATTTCACCTTTCTGCAACACCTTTTTGTTGTGGTGTTCCTGACATAGTGTATTGAGCACATATGCCATTAGTTTGAAGGAATTTAGAAAATGGACCTATACATTGTCCAGATTCATTGTAAGTTCCATAATATTCACCGCCTCTATCAGACTGATAATTTTTACTTTTCTGTCTAATTGTCTCTCAACCTTAGTTATATACACCTTTAAGGCATCTATAGCTTGAGATTTTTGATGCAATAAGTAGACATACCCATAACATGAAAAATCATCAATGTAGGTGATAAAATATTTTTCTCCACTAAAAGATGAAACATCAAAAGGTTTAATACCAAACGTATATGACCCAAACAATTCACACAGATGTTAAGATCAGTAAAATCCAATTCATTAAGGATTTCATTCTTTACTAATCTTTCAATTCTTTCTTTGGATATATGACCCAAACGTTTATGCCACAAATAAGCTGAACTTTCATTCATAAAATCACGTTTAGTACCAATATTATGATGTAAAGTCATCAAAGTCTCTGAGAAAAAGATTATCAAGTTTAAACTTGTATACGCCATCACAAAGAATACTAGAACCTATGAGATGATTGTGTTTAAACAAACAAAAATAACCATTTCAAAATTTAAAGGAGTATCTAATATAATCAAGTTTAGACAATGAAATCAAATTAGAAGAAACAGAAGGGGCATAAAGTGTTTAAAAAAGGTCTAAATGATGTCTAGTATCTAAAATCAACCGATAGGTTTCAATAGCTTCAACTGACGCTTTGACTTGGTTTCCCATGAAGAAAAGCTTTTTATTTGGGTTTATGATTTGGGTTGTAAGGAATCCCTGCATCATATTAGAAACATGAGCGGCACAACCATAATCAATCCACCAGGTATTATAAGAAACTTCTGCCAAATTTGATTTGAAACATATAAAAACTTAAGGTTTACCTTTCTTTTCAAACCAATTTTTGCGCTTTTGACACTCATTTTGATAGTATCCAAGATTTCTGCAAAAGTGGCACTTAATTCCTTTATATTCCTCTTTGTGAATTAGGGCAGATGACACATTAATCTTTAGTAGTCTTTGCTTGCCTTTTCCATTCTTCTTTCCAGATTTCTTTACAGCTCTTCTTTGATGACCATGAGATTAATAGAGTGATTTGCTCCTTTATTAAGCCTTGCTTCCTCTTGAATGAACATACGTTGTAGCTCATTCACATTCCACTTATCTTTCATAGTGTTGTAGTTTATGTGAAATGGACCATACTCAGGAGGCAAGTAGTTAATGATAAATTGCACAAGGAAATTTTCATTCACTTTCATTCCCAGGGTCTTAAGTCTTGCTGCTGTGTTCGTCATTTCAACAACATGCTCATGCATGGTACGAGAACTATCAAATTTCATGTTGGTTAACGTGCTCAATAGTTTCCCAGCAAGAGACTTATCAGCAAAGTCAGATTGAGAACAATTCTCAGCAAATTTCATAAATTCCTTAGCACTTTCAGTGTTAGAAAATGTCTACTTTATGTTGTTTGCTACAATCATTCACATAAACATTAAGCTTAATTTGTTCGATTTTTCCCAAGCTTTATAGAAAGATATTTGCTCACTCAGCAATACTATAATCAATAAGAGCAGGGGGTTTCTCAGTCGTGAGTGCTAAATCAAGATCCTAAACACCAAGGTGAAACTGGACTTACTCACGCCATTCAGAGAAATTAAACTCATTGAAAGTTTGAACAGATATAGCTTGCGAATGAAGAGAAACAAGAGTAGTTACAGTAAATAAATAAAATATGCTTGTACATTAATGTTTCGAACATTAAACTTACATAGATATTCATATAAAATCAGATTAAAATAATAATAATAATAATAATTTATTGAAATCTCGTTTGGGTGATATAACAATACACGATAATAAACATAATTGATGCTTGACTTAAATTTAATATAATTGATAATTGCTTGTACTCAAGTTAGACATGTCTATTATCTTTGGATATATAAACATACCTTAACTTAGTATATAAATAGACTACAA
>NW_018164987.1:16927-18958 GCF_001263595.1 Phalaenopsis equestris | reverse complement strand
TAAATATCATAAGTTGTCATAATTTATTACATAAGTTATGAGTTAAATAAATAACTCAAGTTATCAAAATAAATCTCATAAGTTATTAAAATAAATGTGAGCCATAAATAAAAAATATAATAGCTATTTGATGCGTGACACCTCAAAATTGAAGTCCTAATGCAGTAGGATTCCTATTTGTTCCTTTTTCTTAAGCCAGGAGATGGTTCCACATTTTATATTATGAATTATAAAGAAGGGTCAAATTTCCAATTTTTCTTTGTCATTCTATTGCATTATAGGCAGACAACGGATGCAACAACATAAAAATTATGATAAAACTATTATATGAGTCGATGAAACTAATCACGATGAAAAACACTTCGAGAAAAGACTGTGTAAGGAAATCCTTGATTTTCTAAAATGTTTACAACTTCATTTTCTCATCACCTTCAGATTTAGTCTTAATAAAGAAACATCCAGTATCTATGTACTTAAGTTATTTTTTTGCACTATTTAAACTTTATTTTCTTAAATTTATTTACATGTTAAAGCTTGTAAGAAATTCCTATAAAGCGTCATGTTTGGTTCTAAGTTATTTATCAGCTCAAGTTAACGAAAGCTTTTTTTTCTTCTTCCAATTACTATTTTGAGCCATTTTCTGAGTAAAACTGAGCATGATTTTTCCTTTCTGAGTGGTAAAAGTTAGCATAATCTAAGAGAGATGGAAACCACACTAAAGTTGCTTTGTTTTTTTTCTTTTTTTTTACCTTTATAATTTCCTTTTTCCTACCCCTATGTGGTCATCTTATCTAAGGGTTTCAATGCTCAATTTGTCATCTACAACTCTGTTTAGATTTATAATTTATTTGTTGTTAATTGACTTTTTCTTATTTAATATCATCTATGGCTAGGGATTGCAGTTGAGTGATTCCTTATATATCATCATTTTTTAATGTAACCTTCATAATTTTATGTGATTTTTATTGGTGAGGTTTTTTGTTGGTACTTCCTAGTATTCCGGGCTTAGTTTTCTTGTGTGCCCACCTCCTCCGAGATCTTTCTGCAAGCCAAGGTTTGCTGGGGATTTTTCTATCCCCTCTATGATCATAGATTTCCTTTATTGTTTGCTTCCACTTAAAAAAATCAAACAACTTCACCATTTTATATCAAGTTATCTTTTAAACAAACTAATTGGCTTATCTCTTCATAGCTTTAGTTTCAAAAGCTTATGGCTTTTGTTTGCTTTGCTTACATAAATAGCCGACCGATTAATATTTTGTTAGGAGGCATGGAGACACAAGGGTGCTCAAGGGCTGTCTTATTGTATCAAATACTTGCCACATTTGGATACTCAAAACACTGAGGATTTCACGTCACACCCTACATAATGTGTCTTATTGTTTAATTTGTCTAACTAAATTGTCGGGGATGTAAATTGCGAAAACCGATTCCAGAGATCTGAAAGAAAACTATGAACAAAAGCGTACAAAATAAGAAAACACAAAAAAAAACATAAATTTAATGTGGCAAAACCTAAAAATGAAAAAAAAAACCATGGAGTCACACAATCCCAAGAAATCCACTATGAAGTAAAAGAGTAAGGAATAGTACAAATTACACCACACTTAAGCCTCTTCACACTTTTGAACACCAAAATACACTTATACTCCACTCATTGCACAAGAGAATTCAAAATCCCACAACAAAAATCACAGAAAGAACTGCTTACAATGGACTCATGCTTTGTAGTGTTGTCATGCTCTAATATGGTACCACAACATCATGCTCTTAGGTTTCAACACAAAATTTCCTCCGGGAGTAGAGTTGCGGTGCTGCAAAGACGACGCCTTGATGATGTTACAGTAACACCGTGATGTTGATACTGCAACATTGCAGGTACAATTCTAAGGCACCATGTGATCCCGGCTGTCTATATGCAACGGTATAACAATAACTTTAATGATCTTTTTCACTTATGTAATCTTACTTTGCAATAGAACAAAAAAGTTGATCATGGAGAAAATAAGAATTTAACTTTTTAATTTATAT
>NW_018164987.1:4540-16796 GCF_001263595.1 Phalaenopsis equestris | reverse complement strand
TATATTAGGATACTACGCAAGTATACGTATCGTTATCAAGTAATATAAGACTTTTTTTATTAAGACCTGAATGTCAAACCCACAGAGAAAATACACAATATGCACAAACTTTTTATTTTAAAAAGACAATTAATTAAACTATAAATATTTTTTCAATAAGTAAAATTCAATTCTTTTTGGTATTTTTGATAGACAAAACAATAAAATTTCTTAAGATAACTTGAGTTTATGTAAAAGAAAATATCTTTCTCCTTATCATGAATCAGTAACAAGTATATGATTTCTGTTGTGGAAGTATGCAAATTGTGTTGTGCCGGATAGGAACAATAATATTCTTTACCCTTACTAGAGATGCTATAAAAAACATTGGCTGATTTAAAGTTTGAATAGTTCTGAAGACCGGCTAAGTATAAAAGATACCAGCTCTCACTCTAGAGTTCCCTCGATTCTCTTCACCTGGGGGCTAACATCTCGTATCAAAACTTAAAACAATAAACCAAGTTCGAGGCTTTAACCTGTCACATTAAAGTTCTCTAACTCTACACCCTCAAAGTTTATTTCCATATTTATTTGCACTCAATCATATGAATTACATTCTCATTCATACAATCTAAAAAAATTAGAGGCGTGTTGCTTACCTTATCGTTGCAGTCATTTATAAGCGTCAAGCAACACCCCCTCCCTAAGTTTTCTGCTCATCACATTAATTTCATAACAACCCAATTCCACTCTTGACCAAATACCTACTCTCTCTTATTTCTCTACAATTTTTTTAATTGTTTTTGAACTCAATGAATGAGTCCTAACCAACTTTTTCCTTTTCTTTTATTTCCCGAAACCTTAAATGCACGCGACAACTGAAGTGAGGTAACATTCTCTTTGTTTTTTTTGTTTTTAAAACTCTTTAATGCATGCAACAACATAAAGAGAGGTAAGGGAAAAATAAATATTAGCTAAAATCGACTTTTACAAAGTCGATTATGTCATTTGTAGATTTATTTTTGAAAAATAGTTTTATTAAATAAATTTTTAATAGCTTTTGTTTCAAGAAATTCTTCAATATGTATTTAAAATGGTTCCTTCAAACAACTAATTATGTTGTAGGTAGCTTAGCTTTAATAAATTGTGCTCCTTTGATCAATTATATAAGTTTTAAGTGATTTTTTCAATCCAAAACTATCAATGAGATTTTGGAGCAATGATGAAAATTAGAGATGGAATATGAGTTATCAATGCACCTTCTTACAAAGGGTATCAACGAAGAGTAATAGCATCCTCATATACAAATGGCCATATATTTGAAGCAAGAGAGTTGAAAGCTTTATATCTATGTATAGCATCCTCATATACAAATGGCCATATATTTGAAGCAAGAGAGTTGAAAGCTTTATATCTATGTATAGCATCCTCATATACAAATGGCCATATATTTGAAGCAAGAGAGTTGAAAGCTTTATATCTATGTATGGACAAAAAAAGATAACGATAATAACAAATAATGTATGGTTGTGTTCCCTACAAAGTAAAAAAATATTGTGAATAATTATTCAAATACTCATCCAATTTTAATTAATAATAGCTTCGAGATAAAATATAAATTATTCGTCCTTGTAGAAAAGTAAAACATGCGAAGAAAAAAGAAATTAGGGATAATTATTTTCGAGCAATTCATGACAACTACAAGTGAGTTTCTACCCTAAGAACATAGCTTATTAATAATAATTATGTATGTAATTTTAATGTAAACTATAATAGGTAGGATAATTCATTTAAAATGTTTTATGTTATTTTTATTGTGTGAATTTATGGTCTCATAGTTATTTTTAGGTATCTTGTATTCATTTTCAAGAACAACGACGACAATTGAATGCGTGTTTTAGCAATATTTTCATCAGGATTTTGGTAAGAGTTATATAAGAATATGCATTGAGACACCACAAGGGCGTTTTGCAGCACTTTGGAGGTTTCTTCTAGTTAGAGTTGTGATTTATATTTCAAACCCTAGGGGTTTATTGCTTCATTTGGGGGGAAAACTCCTAGGGCCACTTTTACTTTGAGAATTGAGAAGTTGTGTATGAGGGAGAGATTGAGTGTTATCGTGTGAGGAAGAATGTGGAGATTTTTTCATGGTACGGTGGGACTTGATGTTTTGCAAAGTGCATTTGGCTTTGTTGTACATCTTTGTACTTTCTCTAACTATATCTTCAATGCATTTAGTGAAACCTTCCATGTTTTTCTATCTCATGTATCGTAGCTATTTTTTTATCTTGATCCTGTGATGTAATGATAGGGTTTTCTTGTTGTTTTTATCGTTAGTTTTTTCCCCTCAAACATTTTCCATAACATTTTGATCATTGTTTACTCCTAATTTGGCCAATTCAGAAGTTAATACCCCTCATGATTTGTCTTCTAGTCGCTGATTAGAAAAACAAGTGGTTTAACATACATTAGCCGAGTGAAATAAATATATGCTCATTAAAGAATTGCAAACTAGATAACATATCTTACAAATCACTGTAAACGTTGTATGGTTATGCCCCTATTAACTGTAATATGATTTGCAACCTTTCTTATGACCTGTACATAAACTTAATAGGATTTGATCCCTTATTGTCAACTATCACGTAGGAGAACTCATATGAAAAGTATTGAGAGGATACTATAGGACTTAAAGTTGCTCCCTGCCTTTTATGTCACAACCAATTATGTTTATGGCTTTTTTTATTTGTTTTATTTTTTTATTTTTAGGAATGTTAGGATTTTCATCCATATTACTCTAATAACTTCAAATTAGATTTAGTGGTTTAGTACACCAGAGTTTGTCATAATAGAAAATTTTTGACTAATTTCTTCATAGAATCGATATGCAGATTCTTTATCCATACATTATTTAATCGACACATATACTTGGGTGATTGACCGACTGCTTCACAAGAATTTTGGGCATCAATCACTATAATTGAATTCATCGAACTAAATTAAAATGGAGTAAAATTTAATTTTAGGAGGATTACAAGCAACTTTTATGGTAACAATAAGCTGGTATTTTAAAGACTTGGTTAACAAAAATCAAAATATTCGGTTAATAATCTACACAAATATAATTTATTAATTAATATTTATTAATTAGATAGTGAATGTCTAAAATTGGAAAGAGTAATACAAATTTTGTACAAAATAAATTGACCAAGCCAGTGCATCACACATTCAGACTGTACCGTGATTTTCTGGGGCGCCTGAGACCCGTGCTGCTGACAACAGAGGCAGCGGTATTGGCGACCGCCGGCGGATTCCCGGCGTCATCTTTTGTTATCATTGAATTCTAGCAAGCTAGCAGCCACAGCTGAAAGACGGAGCCGTCGGCAGGTGGATAATGACAGCAAAACCCCATCGCCTTCACCAAAGTATTAAACCCTTTTCAACTCTCTAAAAAAGAACCTTATGTGCATCTAATATGTCGATAATCATCTTCATTATATAGCCTTAGTGGCAGTATTGAGCTCCGCTAAGAAGCCACGGATGATGAGCACCAACTCTGCCATGAATGAGGAATTCGCAAAGCACGCCCAGCACCTTAACCAACTTGTATGTTTCTACTTCGAGTCATTTTTTTTTTCCTGAAATATCTATTTCCTCTAAGTTCTGGGCTCCGGTGTCAACATTTTCTTTCTCCGTTTAGTAGCATGTAAATTTGCCTTGCAATTGTTATTTGATGGATATTCTCTGGACTACCTTTAATGCTCTTTTTCTTGAAAAAATATTTGTTCAGGAGGCTCCCAAAAAAGTGTATTACGATGGGCCATTTGACAAGTGACACCCCAAAATTGAAGTACTAATGCATCAGGACTCCTATTTGTTCCTTTTTCTTAAGCCAGGAGATAGTTCCACATATATTATGAATTATGAAGAAGGGTCAAATCTCCAAAAGTTCTTCGTCATTCTATTTCATTATAGGCAGGCAGCGGATGCAACAACATAAAAAATATGATAAAAGTATTATATGCGTCGATGAAACTAATCACGATGAAAAACACATCGGGAAAAGACTATGCAAAGAAATCATTGATCTTCTAAAAAGTTTACAACTTTATTTTCTCATCACATCCAGATTTAGTCTTAATAAAGAAACATCCATTATCAACGTACTTCAGTTATTTTTTGCACTATTTAAACTTTATTTTCTTAAATTTATTTACATGCTAAAGCTTGTAAGCAATTCTCATGTTTGGTTCTAGGTTATTTATCAGCTCAATTTAACGAAAGCTTATTTTTTTCATCCATTTACTATTTTGAGCCATTTTCTAACTGAGTAAAACTAATCATGATTTTTCCTTTCTGAGTGGTAACAGTTAGGATAATGTAAGAGAGATGGAAACCACACTAAAGTTGCTTTGCTTTTTTGCTTTTTTTACCTTTATAATTTCCCCCTATGTGGTCATCATCTTCGAGGGTTCCAGTGCCCAATTTGTCTTCTACAACTTTGTTTGGATTTATAATTTATTTGTTGTTAATTGGCTTTTCCTTGTTTAGTCTTCGTAGCTAGGGTTTGGAGTTGAGTGATTCCTTATACATCATCATTTTTTAATATGTCACATTCGTGTTTTTATTATGTGATTCTCATTAATGAGGTTTTTTTGTTGGTACTTCTTAGACTCGCATGTTGTGAGTTGTATATTTGAAATTTAAAATAGAAGAACAATCATTGACGAAGCAAAAAAATAAAGCGAGAAAATTCACTTCAGAAAATAGTACACAGCGGAAAACATAGATTTACGTGGTTCGGTAAATTGTCTATGTCCACGGAGTTGCAGAGGATTTTAGTACTTGAGGAATTTGCACCGGTCAATTGTCTCGACTTACAAGTGGGATCTCTCACTTCGTTGCTCTCTCTCTTCTTCTCTCTCTACACCGAGATACACCAAAGAAGATAAACTTACAAGAGAAAAAGACTCAAGTCTTCTTCTGCCACAAGCCACCAAAACGAAGTCAAGAGAGAACAATCTTCTTCTCTTCTTTCTTCTTCCTTCTATCGCAAGGAACTACTGCTTGCACCTTTCTTTCTCTATCCCAAGGAAGCCCGAAGAAGAACACCAAAAAAGACCGTGTCATAAACTAAATCTGAAGGAGAGCTGCTCTTTTTATCGCGAAAAGGAGGCAGAGAGGCGACGTTTCACGAAACAACAGAGAGTCGCGACTATACGCGATCGGACGAAGAGAAGCTTTGCTTCGCGCGCGTGGGAGCAAGTGGAGGCGGGAGCGAGAAGGTGAGATCGGGCTCCGACTAACAAATCTCCCACTTGAAGACCGATACACAGACCACAACGTCTTCTTCCTCAAACTGAGATCTTCCACTGGTGGCGTTGTCTTTTTCTTCAGACATGGATCCTCCACCTCTGCAACTCAAATCCCCTGTCTTCACACCAGAGACCAACTGAAGCTGTGCACAACTTCAATTTCTTAAGAGTAACACCCTTAGTCAACATATCAACAGGGTTCACATAGCCTTGTACCTCTAAGCTACTTCCTAACTTCCACTGCATGAGCAATATCCTGTCTCAGTTGAAATTCTTTTTCAACAAGTCTAGCCTTGTACCTCTTACTGTCATCAAACTCAGTCTTCACCTGGTACACCCACTTGTTGTGTAATGCATTCTTCTTTGGTGGAAGTTTTCCCACCTCCCACTTGCTCGAACTTTCATCTTGCAAGATTTCTTCATAGTTCTGTGATTCTTCACCATCTGTCTGTGGAACAATAGGAATGAGTACCCCAGACCCACTCTCTACCACATTCAACGCTTCTCCATCTGCAAGATAAACTTTTCTAAAGTCATCTGCAACATAATTTCGTATCAATTCCCGATGGAATGTTGTATGGAAAGAAGCCCCTGAATCTAATATATAGTTATCAGCAGAACTATGAACTACCAGCAATAGTGCATCTTGTGCTTCTTCAGTTGCCACATTTGCATTGCATTCTCCATCTTCTTAGGATTTTTCCTCTTTATGTTGCCAGCCTTGCCACAATTCCAGCAGGTTGCATGCTGACCAGACTTTGATTTTGATCTCCCTCTATTTGAGTTCCTCTCCTGCCATCTCCTTTTGAAATCAAAATTAAGTGCCGAAGTCGAACATGAGATCTCATCATAATCTTTTTTGCGCATTTCCCTAGCCAAAATTAAATCACGAATATCATCACATTTTAGTTTAGATTTACCTGCAGAACAGTTAATTGTCATTTTCATGGTTTCCCAACTATTTGATAATGATGCCAAAAATATCAGAGCACGTATCTTATCATCAAAATCAATTTCAACAGACGATAATTGATTTGCGATAGTATTGAAATCATTCAGGTGTTGAGCAACATAAACACTTTCCGCCATCTTTAAGATTAATAACTTCTTCAAGTACACCTTATTATTCGCCGATGACTTTTCATACATACCTGATAAGAATGCTATGAGATTTGCAGTTGTCCTCTCCTTGACGACGTTGTGTGCAACGAATATCGATAAGGTCAATTGAATAACCCCCAGAACTTGTCGATCAAACAATTTCCATTCAGTTTCATCCATCTTTTCAGGTTTTTTTCCCCTAATAACGGAAGATGAAATTTCTTTGCATAGAGATAGTACTATATCTGTATTCTCCAATAACCAAAATCTGTGCTATCAAATTTCTCAATCCTGAAACCCTCACTTCATCTGCAACTATCATTCTTCCTTAGATTCGAACAAAACTCTGATATCAGTTGTTGTGATTTGTATATATGAAATTTAAAATAAAAGAACGATCTTTGACGAAACGAAAAAATAAAATGAGAAAATTTACTTCAGAAAACTGTACACAACGGAACATAGATTTATGTGATTCGGCAAATTGCCTACGTCCACGGAGTTGCAGAGGATTTTACTACTTGAAAAATTTACACAAATCGGTCGTCTCGACTTACAATTGAGATCTCTCACTTCGTTGCTCTCTCTCTTCTTCTCTCTCTACATCGAGATACATCGAAGAAAATAAATTTACAAGAGAAATAATTCTAATTTCTCTTCTGCCACAAACCACCAAAAAGAAACCAGGGGAGAACAATCTTTTTAGGAGTACAATCTTCTTATTCTTCTTTCTTCTTTCTTCTACCGCAAGGAACTACTGCTTGCACTTCTCTTTCTCAATCCCGAGAAAGCCCAAAGAGGAGGCCCAAAAAGAATACCAAAAAGGGCCGTGTTGTAAACTAAATCTGAAGGAGAGCCGCTCTTTTTATCGCGAAGAGAAGGCGGAGAGGCGACGTTTCGCGAAACAGCAGGGAGTCGCGACTATTTGAGATTGGACGAAGTGAAGCTTTGTTTCGCGCACACAGGAGCAGTCGAAGGCGGGAGCGGGAAGACGGGATCGGGCTCCAGCTAACATCCCAGACTTAATTTTCTTGAGTGCTCACCTCCTCTGAGATCTCTCTGCAAGCCAGGGTTTGCTGGGGATTTTTGTATCCCCCCTAAGATCATAGATTTCCCTTATTGTCTGCTTCCACTTAAAAAAAATCAAACAACTTCACCATCTTATATCAAGTTATCTTTTAAACTAAGTGGCTTATCGCTTCATATCTTTAGTTTCAAAAGCATATGGCTTTTGTTCGCTTTGCTTACATAAATAGGTGGCCAATTAATGTTAGGAGGCATGGAGACATAAGGATGCTCAAGGGTTGTCTTATTGTATCAAATACTCGCGACACTTGGATACTCAATACACCGGATTTCACGTTACACATTGCATAATGTGTCTTATTATTTAATTTGTCCAAGTAAGTTGTCAGAGATGTAAATTGCGGAAATAAATTCTAGAAATCTGAAACAAAACTTTGAATAGAAGCGTTAAAAATAAGAAAACACAAAAAACATAAATTTAATGTGGCAAAACTTGCGAAAAAAAAAAGCCATGAAGTCACACCATCTCAAGAAATTAACTATGAAGCAAAAGAGCGAAGAATAGTACAAATTACACCACACTTAAGCCTCTTCACATTTTTGGACACCAAAGTACACTTATACTCCACTCATTGCACAAGAGAATTCAAAATCCCACAAAAAAAAATCTCAGAAAGAACTCTTACAATGGACTCACACTTTGTAGTGTTGCGACACCCTAAAATGGTACACAACATCATTCTCTTAGGTTTCAACACAAACTTTCCTTCGGGAGTAGTGTTGCGGTGCAAAGACAGCACTTCGACGATGTTGCAGTAACATCGTGGTGCTGATACTGCAGCTTTGCAGGTACAATTCTAACGCACCATGCACGAATTTTTTTTAATGGGCAACCCCCCCGGTACCCTCCTAACAAACTCATCACCGAACTTGATCGGTGAAAATGAAAGCTTTGAGTATGATTTGACAATTGATGGACACAATCAGGCTCCATATAATAATACAAATCCCAACACTATTAGACATCTCTTGTATGCCATTGATAAGAAGAGCGAACTTCAACCATAGGGCCACCAGATTAGACATTATAACTTGACACACTAAAAAACTCAAACTCTTCTTTGCAAGGAGCTTGAAGTTAGGATGGTGGGCAGCACTGCTATCATCAATAACAAAAGTTGTCTTCTTTAATACAAATCCCAACACATTAAAAAATTTCAAACAGTCATATAAAGCTTCAACATAAAATTAGCATAAGTTGGCAGGCATAGGCAAAACACAAACAATGATAAATATTAACATGCAAGCTCGAAAATCAACTCATTCGCTCTTCTTATCAATGGCATACAAGAGATGTCTAATAGTGTTGGGATTTGTATTATTATATGGAGCCTGATTGTGACTAGATAGTGCATAAACTAAATAAGCATCTTTTTTAAATACACATTAATTATTGCACCAAAGTTGTTACCTAAACCATACATAATATATAGTTGTGTTGTAAGTGCAATACCACATGAAGCTCCATTCCATTCCCCAATGATTGAAAAAATATTATGAAAATTGTAGAGCTACATAGATTGAAGATATTACACTATAAAAACTGTTAATTTTTGATAATTAAGCGGAATTATTTTATTGATATAGAAATGATGTATAAATACACCTTACATGAATCCTAGAATAGAAAATACAAGAAAAAAAAATAATAGGAAAAGAAAGATATAACACCTATATCTCTAATTAATTAATTCTTAATAATTACTTCAATATAAAGAAAAAAACATAAAATAGGAAAGAAAAGAAAAAGAAAATAACAGGAAAAGAAAGATATAACACCATTATCTACATTAATCAATTTCTAATAATTACTTGGAGATAAATGAAACAACATAAATAGAAAAGGAAATAAGTTCAATTCAAAATAATCCAATCCTTATAACTTCTAGCACTTTCTCTCAAATTGAAACGTGGATGTCAATTATGTTCAACTTGGATTTGAAATCATCAAACAACGGGTGAGGAAGATCCTTTGTGATGGAGAACTTAAGGCATTCATCCCATACGTGGTAATCAAATCCCAAAAGCATTTAGGGATACTTTTAGTTGACGACGGTTTTCTTTAATTGCAGTTTATGCAATATTTGCAGGTAGGCTAAAAGCTTATACAAGTAATGCTACATAAAAGTTTATGAGGAAATATACAATCTACAAGGAAATCTGCAGGTTATGGCTGCAGGGAAAAGAAAGAACACCTGCTGGAAAAGTTGTTGGGAATGACCTACAGGTAAAAAAGAACACTTGTGGGTATGGTTGCATGTAAAAAGGAAGAACACCTGCAGGGTATGGCTGGAGGAAAAGGAAGCAAACTTGTGAAAGCTGCAGGTAAGGGTGAGCATTCGGTCGGTTCGGATGAATCGGTTTTAAAATTGGTCAAACCGATTCTAACGAAAATCTATAATCCAGAAAACCGAACCAATCTAAATTTAGATAAAACCGAACCAAAATTTAATTCGGTTTAAACATCTCTATTATGAAAAAGTCGAAATTTGGCAAATAACAAGCATTACAAATCACTCATTTTATTCACATAATATCTGTTTGATTTCATGAATCATCTATTTATTTCAATCAAATGTTACATATAATAATTTCCTTGATTTTTTTTAGTTTATTTCACTTGAATTTAAAATATAATAAAATTTTTTAATAATATTTCAATTTTTTAGTTTGTTCGGTTGAATAAAATTTAAAACCAAACCGAAAACTGAAAATCAAATATTTAAGTTTTAAAAATTGAAAACCGAAATCCAATTTTGATACCGAATCGAACCAACCAAACTTGTTCTGTTCGGTTCAGTTTTTCGGTTTTGATCAAATAATGCACACCCCTAGCTGCAGGTGCAAGGAAGAACACCTGCAGAGAAAGCTGCAGGGTATGGTCCTGTAGGTAAAAAGGAAGAACACGAAGAACAATTGTAGGAATGTTGCAAGGTATGTTTTGCTGGAAAAAAAAGAACACCTGCAGGGTATGACCTGTAGGTAAAAGAGAATAGGGAAAGCTACATGACATAATAGGTATTTGGATCTGATCGGTTTAGAAGCTCCAACACTCACACTAGCTTGCTTACCAATACTAGAGAATGGTTGTTTTCGTTCTAGTAAGGTGGTAAGCCCAACCATCAGGTCTTATAGCTTCACGTGTTTTAACAAGCTCATAAGATCTCCCAACTTCTTCCACATTAGAAGTTTCTCTACCACCAATGGTCATGCACATCATGGATTGGAATTGCGACTGATTTGCAAAGCAAACCCAAAAATAACATTTTTGGTAGCCCCAATTCTGCACGAATTTCAACACCTTGCATACGACTGTATGCATTACTAGTGCAGCATTCGATAACAAATCCAATCACAAGATCGACCCATAGTCCAATTGCAACACAAAAAAACAACTCCCAGTTCTTTACTTCCTGGACACCAAAATTAAAGCTAGTGGACAAAGATGGAAGAGCCAACCAACTAACAATTGCAATCCCAACATTCATCAGAGCAGTGGAATTTATGAGCTGCCTCTTAAGCACTTACTCAATTTCTTGAACTACTATGATCTCAAAAAAGTCAGTTGCAAAAGGAGTTGTGATCAAACACATGATACTGCCCATGGAAAGAACATCCCAGTTAAATCGTGATTAATTCAAAAAAAAAATAAAAAAATAACAAGTGCAGCATAGGAAGACTCGGCATATAAAACAAAAAGATCTGAACTCTTGCTTAATTTTTCTTTTTCTTGTGATTTTCTTGTGCGTGGAGTGTTTGGTAGAAGTTTTGGCTGCTTACAGGAATTTCAGCACCGACAGGAAGGAGATCCAGATGTAGCGGAAAGACTGCAAGAAGACAGATCTCCACTAAGGAAGCCTGCAATAATTTGCGACATGCTGGAAGTTTTTCAACTGACAGAGATGATTTTCGGCTGCTAGGGACTTGTAGGGAGAGGGTTCTGATGGCTAGGGCTTGCAAAAAGGAGTTCCGACGGCTAGGGCTTGCAGGTAGAGAAATTTTCTGCCGTCTAGGGCCTGCAGGGAGAGGTTAGTTCTTGCAAGAAGGAGTTCCGGCTGCTAGGTCCTGCAGGGAGAGGAAGTTTTTTGACTTCTAAGGCCTGGAAGGAGAGGGTTCAGGCAACTTGTTCTTGTAGGAAGGAGTTCAGTCGGCTAGGTTATGTAGGGAGGAAGTTTTCTGTTGTAGGAGATCTACTCCTTCGCTGGAGACTCAAGGGCTTGTTTCAAGACTCTTATACTATGTTGATTTCGAGAATTAAGCGGAATTATTTTATTGATATAAAAAAGGAATATAAATATACCTTACATGAATCCTAGAATATGAAATACAAGAAAAAAGAAATAACAGGAAGAAATATATATATGACACCTATATTTTCAAATAATCAATTCTAAATAATTATTTGGAGATAAAGGAACAACTTAAAATAGGAAAGACAAAAAAAAAAAGGAAATAGCATAAAAGAAAGATATAACACCTACATCTCCAATTAATCAAATTCTAATAATTATTTGGAGATAAATGAAACGACATAAAATAGGAAATGAAATAAATTCAATTCAGCGAAATAATCCAATCCAGCGAAATAATACAATCCAATTAAATAATCAAATCCTCATAATTTCTAATGTAAACAATTCCATATTTTAGAGGAACATAAAAAAATTATCAACATATCAAACGTCTTTGAATGCTTGTGATATATTTAGACACTAGACAATGTCCAAAGCTAATTTTTTTTATTTGATTTGATCTGAGGTATGTACCAGGTAGTA
>NW_018164987.1:0-4440 GCF_001263595.1 Phalaenopsis equestris | reverse complement strand
TCTGCATCATATAAAACGTGAAATTATATTTACTCCTCTATATTTTTAATTATGTATAGTTCTACAGTTTGAGATTCTTTTTGATACAACATGATAAATTAATGGAACTTCACGTGATATTGTGATTACACAACTACACATTTGTGTTTAGATTGGAATTTTGAAGTAGTAACTAATATTAATTCAATGTCAGAACTTATATTTAAAAGAGACCATTTTTTGTTTATTTGTGTACACTGGATAGACAGAAAAAAACTTTTGTCCAAGATTCTAAGGCTTCTTAGAATTCAATTTAGAAATTATATATTGTTGTATGTCTAATAGTTACAAGAGTCAAATGAATACTTTATAATTGGTTATATTCATTTTTCTTTTAATTATAATTTTTAAATTTAATTTTGTTGATATGGATGTTAAATAACAGTTGAAATCATTTTTGTTTGATGGTAGTCATTTGAGTTAAGTTCAAAATTACTTCATTAAATTTAAAGAGTTGTTTGTGGGCCAGATACAGAACATTTGAAATTATGTCCTATTGAGCTTGAACAGGTAAGTAACAAATGCTAATGAACATGAACTTAACACGAACAATGATAAAAATTAGGGGCATTTACATACATAGCACACAATTCTTATGTATTTACATGCCTCACACCTATACTTTCATAATTAAATTCATAGCACCCAAATCTTTAATATCAAATAAAAAAATAGCACTATCATCACTTTCTAAAAGTGAAATACACATTTTTCATGCATAGGTTTAAAACACCAAAGTGCTAGATATGTAAATATGAAAGTTTAGGAATGATATATGTAAACACATGAGAATTGTGTGCTATCTATGTAAATTTCCCTAAAAATTAATGAGCCATGGTCAAATATTAACTCTTTCAGTTAAGTTTGACTCGTTTACACCCCTAGTCACTTACAACCTACCCTGGATTGCTATTTGATTATTATTTATTTTGCAAAAAAAAAAAAAGAGAGAGGATTATTGGCTAAAACTTTTTGTTATTACACATCTTTCTTTTACTTTTCTTTTTGAAGAATGACAAGCGTGAGAGAGTCATAAAGGCTAGCCGTGATGTTACAATGAACAGCAAGAAAGTCATTTTTCAAGTGCACAGGTAAGAAGCACCTATTAACTGGTTTTTCTATTCAAGCAAATAAACGGAAAAGAAGTAAGAAGTTCCTATTAATGTTTCATGACAGTCACGAAGATATACTTTTGTTATTTCTCAGTTGCTCAAAATGTTCAAATCTTGCCTTCTTATTATAGGGCCAACAAAGACAATAGAGAAGAAGTGTTGTCCAAAGCTGAAAAGGATCTGGCAGCCGTGACTAACCAGTTTATGGCAAGAATAGTAAAAGAATTGCAAGGAAATGATTTTTGGAAGCTTAGGCGTGCATATACATTTGCTGTGAGTAAAAGAATTGCAAAAAGAGTATAATTTATTTCTTAATGATGTTAAAATTGGCTTTTTATGGGGGTTTTACAGATTCAGGAATATGTTGAAGCCGCAACATTCTGTAGATTCTGCAGGAACGGGTCTCTTCTAGATCTCAATGAGATTAATGCTACTCTCCTACCACTAAGTGATCAATATGATGAACCCTTGCAAATAAATCCCCTTGACTACCTCTTGGGGGTAATCTGTAGTCCTTCCCCTTTATCCAACATAAAGTTATAGCGAAATCTACATACCTAGCAGGCTAGTACAAGATTCTAATGTATTTACATATCTCACACATAAACTTCCATATGTACATACATAGCATTGCTTTGTGTGTAAACATCGATGTTTAGGTGTGAGATATGTAAATACATTAGAATTATGTACTCCAAAGTTATAACATCCTGTAGGTAAACTTCTACAACTATTTAGCTTGCAGATTTGACTGGTGAGTTAATGAGGCTAGCCATAGGCAGGATATCAGACGGAGAAGTCGAGTATGCTGAAAAAATATGTAGATTTGTACAAGATATATACAGAGAATTAACCCTTCTTGCTCCTATCATGGATGATAATGCCGACATGAAGAAGAAAATGGAAACAATGCTCCAAAGCGTAATGAAGATTGAAAATGGTATGCAGCTTCATTCAATATTTTTGATTTGTTAACTGTAAATATGTTTGTGCTAATTTCATCACTTGGTTTAGAACTCTTTTTTCTTAGGCTAGCATCATGTAGGGTGCTTATCAAGAATTTATACATTTTCCTCTTTGAAAGATTTAGGAGAGGAATTTCTCAAAGGGCATTTTAGTTTGCATGGATGAGAGGCGATGGCATGGTTGATGAACTCTTGTTTGCTAAGAGCTTGTTTGTAATCAATTGTTATTTTTAGTTCTAAAAATTATGTTTGTTTTGTGTTTTTTTTTTTACTTTTTTGTTTTTGAAAATAGAGGTTTTTTTTAAAAATACTTGAAACAATTTTTTTTATGTTTTCCAGGTACTATTTTTGTTTTTGAAAATAGCAGTTTTTTTTTTCAAAATACTTGAAACAATTTTTTTTATGTTTTCCAGGTATTTTCATTAATAAAAAAAATGAAAACCATCCCAATCACCACTTGCCACCTCTACCTCGCTCAATGCCGCCAAGTGCTTATACTATATATTCAAAAAAAAAAAAATCAATGTTTAAGATTTCAATTATGTTTTTATTTTATATTAAAACATAGAAACAAGTAGAAAAATAAAAAATAAAAATAAAAAATAGAGAGTGGCCCCAAATGATGCTAAAATTCTGTCCGGGTTCATTTTCGTTTTTATTTTTGTTTTGTTTTTAAAAAAATAGATATTTAGTATATTATACGTTGTTATATATAATTTTGATATTTGAGTGCTTTAAAAAAACAATCATATTTATAATTAAATTAAAATAAAAAAGAAAATAGAAAACAAAGGTGATCCCAAATAGCCACTAAGTTATTTGGAAATAAATTTGCTATTTTAAGACGCTATAGTTTTTAATTCTGCTAGAGCTGGTCTCCTCCTTTCTGCTTGTTTTATAAGAATTTTTGAGTGCACCTCTCTGTTCTTATTGAAATAATGAGATTTTAATTTTCTTCTTTAATCAGCTAGCAGTAATGATTTACCAGGTTTCCATGGACTAAAATCTCTTTTATTTGTAAGCTTAGCTTCTTAGAAAGGGAGCAGCTAGCAGATACTTGTGTCTATCTTGATACAATGTTTTTACCTTTCGCGTGCAATGATTGAAACCAACCTTGATTTTTCAACCGGATGGCTTTTTTAGGCTTAACAGTTGATCTTCCGTATGAATTTCATTGGTTGCATGTTTAGTAATTAGTATACTGTTAGAGTAGGAGAATCTCTTTTATTTTTTTTATTATTGATTGACTATATGAGCCTATATACAGGTATATCTGAAGAATATAAAAGTAAAACATTCAAAGTTATAAGGATATAAAACCATATTCCAAAATTAGATGCTTTCCTATTATAGCTCTTCCTAGTATAACATTTGCTATCGTATGTCATACGTGTACGCTTACCTTCATGTGGACATTTCCTATTATATATCATACACTAACACTTCTCCTAAAATTGGAACTCAAGGTTATTCAAGAGCTTTGGTAAAATATTTCACTTAGTACAATATGAAATAACATTAAACTTGAGCTAATTTAGTTTGGTCATGAAAGTAGGATTGATGACAATATAATAACAAGATTACCATAGTATAATATCCTAGACTGAGTAATGATAAAGGTAAAATCCTCTGAAAGATTTCTTACACACGTCATTTTACACATTAAGGCATTGTTTTATGTTCATTCTTTAGACCGAATTGAGCTTTAATGATTTGTTTATTACTTTTCCTAGTAACTAGTTTATCTTCATGAAAATTACAGTATCCTGCATCTCTCTTTAATTGAGTTAACATGATTAGCATTTAGGGATGCTTTGATATTCAAATGCTTAGTCAGTATATAACAACTTTTTTCCTGGACACTTTTTGTGATTCATCTAAGAATCTACTAAACATTACCTTAATGCTTTTATTTAGAGTTTGTACCTGCTAGCTAACTACTTTGACGAATGGATGTCAGGCCTGATAACGATTCAATAAATGATCTTACTTGCTAACCTTTAATATTAAGCTGGATCATAAAGGAACTTTTTTTTGTTATTAGACATGATCTGAGCCTCCATGGGGCTATCAGTCTGCTTGCATCCACTAAGATTAGTTTATTGAAAATGGTAGTATATTTCATTTGAGATAGTGATATCTCTTTTGATTATAAACAAATTCAATAACTTCAATTCCAATTGAGTATTTTAATTATCGTATATCTTTGGTGACAACATTTTTATGAATATTGTTTTACCTTAAAAAATGACATTATGAATACTTCCAACGAACAAGATGTTATCAATTTAAATAATTAGTAGGATAGAACTTGAAGAGGTATG
>NW_018164986.1:330102-347996 GCF_001263595.1 Phalaenopsis equestris | reverse complement strand
AGAGAAAATATATCATTGACTTATTAAAGGAGGCAGGAATAACTCCTATGGATCCCAATCGACGAGCGTACAAAAAAGAAGATAACACCAAAGTTGAAAAAGGAACATATCAAAAACTTCTGAAGATATTTAATTATATGTCACATACAAGAGTTGACATTTTTTTTTCTAGTGAGTCAACATGAACAATGATCCAAATGAAGATTATTTAGAAGCGGTCATTCAAATCTTGAGGTATTTAAAGATGATTCCAGTACGTGAATTGATATTCAAGAAGACTAAGAACCGTGACATTGAGTTCTATATTGATGCTAGCTGAGCAGAGAACTGACTGGTAGAAGATCTATCACGGGTTACTGTTCATTTGTATGGGATAATCTGGTTAATTGGAGAAGTAAAAATCAAGCCGTGGTGGCAAGTAGTGCAAAACGTGAATATCGTGCCTTGTCCCTAAGAATTTGTGAAGGGATGTCGCTAAAAAAATTAATTGTGGAACTACACATATATAACAAAAACACTATTAAGATGTTCACTAAAAATTAATCATCCATTGACATTTCAAAGACTTTTGTACAACATAGTTGAACCAAACATATAGAGATTAATAGGCACTCCATCTCTGAGAAGGTCAATGAATGGGTTGTCCAACTAAGTTATATTCGAACTCAGTATCAGATTGCTGACATTCATATCAAATCTCTTATTTGGCACCACTTTAGTAATCTCAACAACAAGTTTGAGATGTATGACATATACAACCCAACTTAAGGGGGTGTTGATATGCATATTTGTGGACCACATGGGCCCATCCATGATTTAGGAAACCATAGGTCAGCTGCTACATTTGAGGGAAACAAATTATCCTCCCTTCAATAATCCATTATTATATATACTTTTTCCTACTCATCATGATGATTTGAATTTTCACTCCAATCATATGAGGGTTAGTATAAGCATTATATATATTTGTTATTTGCTTGTATTAGTTCAATGAGAAAATAAGAAGGTTTTTCCTCTAAGGAAGTTCTTCTAAATTTCATAGGTAGCACCCTTGCAAAAAACAATGTCTCTAAATGGTGCCATAAGCAACAACTTGTAGATATAATGATAAGCGGCAACATGCCATCAGTGACAACCTTAAAATAATAGAAAGGAAGAAAGCAAATAATTAGTGCAACAATGTAAAACGTGCAAAAGATTGCAAGCAGTACTAAACTTCAGCACCAATCAAAATATTAGCATCAGCAATCAACAACACAGGTCAGCAACAAGGGGCAATATATCATTACTAATGAGCAATGTCACCAACAAAAAGCATTGGGTGTTGGTAATATGCTACAACACAACATCATCAACGAGCAACATTTACATCATCAGCAAGAGACAACAGACGTTTATGAATGATAGATACATTGAGAACAAGGAATATTGCCCCCCAAGGAATTGAACCTAGGTCCACTTATAAAATTTGTAAAGTGTCAAATACCCTTTAAGAAAACATTCATAAAAAAATGCACCGTAAAATAGCTGAGGATAACATTTGAAAGAAATGAGAGACTTTTTGCACTTTTGGAATGAATTATTTACAAACATGTCCACTTCAACAACAATGAAGACTACCAACATGTTCCACTGAGCGGCCAAACCTTGGAGGCCAGTTCAACTACTTGTTGAGCAACTCCAACTAAGGTTTTCCCGTGTGAACGACATAGTTTCATTTGAGAAAGAAATTGATATAATTGGTAATGCTGATTTGGGCTAATCAAGTTGAGATTGACTCATGGTTAGACACTTTCAAACTCATACAGCCCACAATTACTGTTCAAGCATTCCACAAAGATGGCACCATGATCCAAATTTAATTTTAGGGTAGATCACGCCATTGATATGGATACGAATTCAGTGGGACCAAGCTGAATTATATACTAATTCAGTCACTGGGGAGCATAAGATTCACATTTCAGATGAAAAAAGTATTACTAAATCAGATAGAGATCTTTATGTTCCAAACAAGAACTATTATTCATTTAATAGCAATCTAAACAATAGCCTGCATATAGATTGCCATTAAAATAAAGAAAACTACAAGTTAATTGGAAAACATATGGACAAGTCTCAGCAAATAGATATGCTTGATAAAATGCAAATACTCAAGACTAAACTAACGCTTAGTAAATTCTATTTCTATGGTTAAATTTTAATGATTCACAGAAACAATAATAAATAAAATGCACTTCAAACGAATATCAGTCATGTCATAGTTTATTCTTTAATGTTGGTGCACGTAACACAAACTATCTCTAGAGTTAAGATCAGACATTTATTTCAGGAGAATTCATGCAATCACATACATAGACATCAAGCATAAGTCCATCCGTACACAAAGCAGTGTAATAGAGAGGAGGGAGATATCTACCTGTTGCTGAAGAGAAACCCTCAAATCTGGGCATATAGCACGGATTACTAATGCATCAGGCTTCTGAGAATTGTAAAATTTCTTAGCTAGAGACACAGCACCATATAGAAATGTGGCGCCTGAAGGGAAATCTAGTCGAGCATCAAATTTTGTAAGATCTAAAAAAAACCGCTGGAAATTCCCAAGTTGTGCTTTAAAAGTAACGGATGCAAATAAATCTGAAAAGAGTGCAAAATTATTTCTTTGGAAACATAAATTGAATGAATTGCAACTTTGAAGCGTTTCTTCCACACATCTTGCTGAATTTTCTCCCAGTGATGCACTTGCCGCAGCACCTGAAAGTAATAACAGTATTTAAAATATAAATATGACCATTTATAAGCACATCAGCATCATGCAATGTTTTTAAAAAGCACGCTTGACGTACAAACTGAAACGAAGTGTACCCTCTTCACTTCGTTGGAGTGAGATTTAACCCATTCAAGCAAACCAGTCAGTCCAGTTCACACTTTAGTTAGAGAGAATAAAGGTCTACTTAATTGGTTTAGCTTGTTTTATGAAATTTGAGACCTTATTAGTTTATTTATGTTTTAAAACTTAGAATTTGTTTTGATTTATAAGATTTTTTTTAAAATTTTTAAGTTTATAATTATTGCAGCAAACTATTAGAATTTGTTCGAAATTTTATTTTGTAGGTTCACCCTCAATATTTCCCTTCAAGTTATGTATTGCACGATGTTCTTATCTTTTTTATATTAACTTTGAATTCATACTTTATATTTTATAATTGTTAATAGGTATTTTTACATTAATAGTTTTCTATAACTTATTGGCATTTTAATTAATAAAAGCACTGCTTCGCAGTGTGCTTGACATAGAAATTAAGCCTTGTGCATTGCAGTGTGCTTTGCGCTTTGATAACACCGGTATCATGATGCTATGATTGACAAGCAAACAATTTTAAACATCATTTATGAAAGTTTATTCATGAAAAAAACTAAAGATGATAACATTGTAGGAAAATTGAAACAGCTTGGTTCTATACAAAGCAGTAAACTTCAGTAAAATGAGATAAATTTTGAGATTAACATGATTCTGCATGTTTCTATATCAGATTCTGCTCATAATCATAGGTTAAGATCATATAATCAAATTATATGCTATAATGCTTTTATCAATCAAAGAATCATAGACGCCAAAGACATGTACTCAAGGTCATCCTAATTACCTTGGCACTTTTAACCTCCTCTATCAAGTACCATGAATGTAACATTTCGACACTTTGAGTGATGAAGAGATGGATATTGCTATGATTCAAGGTTAATTTGATCAGTGTGCACATAACTCTTCTAAGGGATTTACCTAAGGAAGTAGTTAAGATGTCCCATTGTGACTTGGAAGGTCATAGGTGGTTGAATCATGGAAACAAGCTGTTCCATAAAAGAGGGAAGAAAAGTACAAGAATCGTGAGCTTTGAGCCTCATGCCCTACACATTTTTTAAAATATCACCATCATACCTCTTGACCACTCTATCCTTGAAAGTTTGCATTTTGAATTCAACTACAAAGCAACAAGTACAAACAAAGCAATAAGTACAAAAAAGGAGCAGATACACAACTATGTATGTATAAAATATGTCATTTTCATCTTTAACAAGAGAAAAAAAAAATAATGGTTCTGATTTGCATATTTCAAGGCAAAATTATCCCATATAGCAAGCTGTGAACAGTGATAGGCAGCCCTGTGCAATCTCTGGTGATGAAGTGAAAAACTACCTGCCTAAATAGAGTAAGGAATGCCAATTCTGATCCCTCCTACGGTCGGGCTTGGCAAGCTTTCCCCTATAGTCTCCCCAATGAAGTTGATAATCTTGTTGCTCTCACCTTCCACAATGATCCCCTTCTCTTAAAGCCGTAAAGGCTCAATGATACACTTCATGGAAAGAATAGCCTTAAGCTCCACCTAGACAGTTCCAATGATCAAAGTATGTCCCACAAAAACCATGTAAGCATCTTCCTCACTCATCCCTGGTAATCACTCCTACGCTAATAAATGGGAGGGAAGAAGTTCCCCATCGACATTCGCCCTTCATCTACCCGGAGTTTTTTCTTTATTTTTTGGGTGGAGATGAGGTACGTCAGGATGGATGATGAGACAACCACACAATCCATTGTATGCTTACAGCCAATTTCATAAACTAATTTCATAAGACAAAATATGGGAGCCACAACTTATGCATGAGTATGGAAAACACATAGGAGCAAGGCCATTATCTTCCAATTGTTGTTCGTTTTATTATTTACAGGGTGATAGTATCAATGATCTCAAAGGGTGCACATCCACCATGTGAGATAGACATCATAACATACATTGTTGATAAGAAACATGACAAATATCACTTAGTCATCATCATTATTGGATTACTTTCCTTGGTAAACAAGTACCATAGCTAATACACAGTTATACATTCCAGAAAACATGGTATGCTGCAGCCTACATCCATCTCAGACAATACACCAACTATGGTTCATGAAAAAATGGAGACGAACAGACGACACAATATGTAGATATCACATTATGAAAAACTAACATAACAGGAAACTTTTGACTGAAAACCAAAGCAAAAATCCATGGCGTAATCTTAAATAATAAACAATTCAAATTACCACTAAATATTTTTAGCTTATAGAATTGGGATAGTGTCCTAAAGGAACCAATATATCATCATGAAATATCTGCTTCACGACATTTTAAAAGGGAACTTGTTGAGAAATTAACCTTATTTAGGATCCTATTTGTAAGAAGATAATATTGATGAAGTCTAGGGATTTATTTGTTAAATATTGCAATACTCTATTTAAGTCCATGAAATGAATATACCGATAAGGTTTTGAACAATTCTGTCAAAGTGGTATCAAAGCTTAACCTAGTCCCATCACTTCTCTTCCTTCCTCTTCGCCTCGCATACTAAGAAGAAGCGACCACCTCGGGCCGCAACTAGAGCAATGGAATCGTGACTCGGGCAGCAACTTAAGCGACATGATAGCTAGAGCGTTGGAGGGAGGGGGGGAACGCGGCTTAAGCTTCATGATACAGTCACGAAAGAGGTTGCATGGCTAACTGAGAATGCACCGACGAGATCATAGCGAGGAACAGGAGATAGTTGGGATTGGAGTTCCCTGTGTGTGAGATCTAGGACTCACTGCTAAACTAGAGAAAGGGTGATGGTTTTGGGAGTCCTCTGCGGATGGATTTGCGAGATGAGGAAGAGGAGACATTGGGGAGTAGAGCAACGAGGAACAACCAAAGTTTTATTTTTTTGTGTTGGGGTCCTGCTCCTGCAGCAAAACCAGAGAAGCAGCTTCGGTATAAACAATAGAAACTAAAGCGAAGGACTTCAAATTTATGAAGGGTTTGAGCTTGGAATTAACCAAGACTGAAGGAATTAACCAAAACTGAAGCGTACGATTAGACGGTGAAAAGTATAACTCTATTATTCTATTTATTACTAACAATTCAATATCCAAAACAAAACATATAAAAACAACTAAAGAAATCAATAAAACTTCAGATTTAAAAATTTATACCTTTTTATTTATTCTCGCCTCTTGTATGCATTTGCTCCTCTTCTATTCATCTTGTTAAAACAATATAAGTTATTTAAAGATAATCCAGAAGCAATCACAACTAAATTACAGTAATCGAAGAAAAAGAGTACAATATGTATCAGTGTTTATAAGAAAACATATAATATGCTGGTCATTCATATTTTTATAAGTAATTAATATATGTTTATAAGCAACTTGATATATGTTTATAAGCAATTTGATATATGTTAATAAATGCATCAATAACCATTTCTAGAAGATAATATTGAAGAAGTCTAAGGGTTTATTAATAAAATATTGAAATATTCTATTTAAGTCCATGATATCAATATACAGAAAAGGTTTTGAACAACTCTTTCAAAGTGGTATCAGAGCTTAACCTAGTTCCCATCACTTCTCTTCCTTCCTCTTCGTGTCCTTGCATAGCTAGACGAAGCGGCTACCTCAGCTCGAAACTAGAGCAATGGAATCGTGATTCGGGCAGCAACTGAAGCAACGGGATCACTGGAGCGAGGGAGATTGCGGCTTAAGCTTCATGATATAGTCATAAGGGAGATTGCAAAGCTAACTGAGAATGCACCGACGAGATCTCAGTGAGGAACAGAAGATAGTCGGGATTGGAGTTCCTTGTGTATGCGATATGGGACTCACTGCTAAACCAGAGAAGGGGCGATGGTTTTGGGAGTCCTCTATGGCCGGATTTGCAAGATGAGAATAAGGAGACATCATGGGTAGAGTTATGAGGAACAACCAAAGTTTTTTTTTTGTGTTGGGATCCTGCTCTTGCTGCAAAACCAGAGAAACGAAAAACCAGAGAAACGGCTTCGGTATAAACAATAGAAGCTAAAGCGAAGGACTTCAAATTGATGAAAAGTTTTGTATGAAAGGTTTTGTAAGACCCGGTCCCGAGCTTGGAATTAACCAATACTGAAACACACGGTCAGACGGTGAAAAGTATAACTATATTATTCTATTTATTACTAACAATTCAATATCAAAAATAATGGAATCGTGACTCGGGCAGCAACTTAAGCGACAGGATAGCTAGAGCGTTGGAGGGAGGGGGGGACCGCGGCTTAAGCTTCATGATACAGTCACGAAAGATGTTGCATGGCTAACTGAGAATGCACCGACGAGATCATAGCGAGGAACAGGAGATAGTTGGGATTGGAGTTCCCTGTGTGTGAGATCTGGGACTCACTGCTAAACCAAAGAAAGGGTGATGGTTTTGGGAGTCCTCTGCGGCTGGATTTGCGAGATGAGGAAGAGGAGACATTGGGGAGTAGAGCGACGAGGAACAACCAAAGTTTTATTTTTTTTGTGTTGGGATCTTGCTCCTGCAGCAAAACCAGAGAAGCAGCTTCAGTATAAACAGTAGAAACTAAAGCGAAGGACTTCAAATTTATGAAGGGTTTTGTAAGACCCGACCCGGAGCTTGGAATTAACCAAGACTGAAACATACGATCAGATGGTGAAAAGTATAACTCTATTATTCTATTTATTACTAACAATTCAATATCCAAAACAAAACATATAAAAACAACTAAAGAAATCAATAAAACTTAAGATTTAAAAATTTATACCTTTTTTTTTATTCTCGCCTCTTGTATGCATTTGCTCCTTTTCTATTCATCTTGTTAAAACAATATAGGTTATTTAAAAATAACCCAAAAGCAATCACAACTAAATTACAATAATCCAAGAAAAAGAGTACAATATGTATCAGTGTCTATAAGAAAACATATAATATGCTGGTCCTTCATATTTTTATAAGTAATCTAATATATGTTTATAAGCAACTTGATATATGTTTATAAGCAATTTGATATATGTTAATAAATGCATCAATAACCATTTCTAGAAGATAATATTGAAGAAGTCTAAGGGTTTATTAATAAAATATTGAAATATTCTATTTAAGTCCATGATATCAATATACAGAAAAGGTTTTGAACAACTCTTTCAAAGTGGTATCAGAGCTTAACCTAGTTCCCATCACTTCTCTTCCTTCCTCTTCGTGTCCTTGCATAGCTAGACGAAGCGGCTACCTCAGCTCGAAACTAGAGCAATGGAATCGTGATTCGGGCAGCAACTGAAGCAACGGGATCACTGGAGCAAGGGAGATTGCGGCTTAAGCTTCATGATATAGTCATAAGGGAGATTGCAAAGCTAACTGAGAATGCACCAACGAGATCTCAGTGAGGAACAGGAGATAGTCGGGATTGGAGTTCCCTGTGTATGCGATCTAGGACTCACTGCTAAACCAGAGAAGGGGCAATGGTTTTGG
The DNA here is from genome assembly GCF_001263595.1 of Phalaenopsis equestris. Classification (NCBI taxonomy): domain Eukaryota; kingdom Viridiplantae; phylum Streptophyta; class Magnoliopsida; order Asparagales; family Orchidaceae; genus Phalaenopsis; species Phalaenopsis equestris. The sequence goes on along the minus strand of NW_018164986.1, from coordinate 339,684 downwards.
GAGTCCTCTCTGGCCGGATTTGCGAAATGAGAAAGAGGAGACATCATGGGTAGAGCTGTGAGGAACAACCATAGTTTTTTTTTGTGTTAAGATCCTGCTCTTGCTGCAAAACCAGAGAAACGGCTTCGGTATAAACAATAGAAGCTAAAGCGAAGGACTTCAAATTGATGAAAAGTTTTGTAAGACCCGGTCCCGAGCTTGGAATTAACCAATACTAAAACATACGGTCAGACGGTGAAAAGTATAACTCTATTATTCTATTTATTACTAACAATTCAATATCTAAAACAAAACATATAAAAGCGACTAAAGAAAACAATAAAACTTAATATGTAAAGATTCATACCTTTCTTGTTGTTCTCGCCTCCTGTATATATTTGCTCCTCTTCTATTCATCTCGTTAAAATAATATAAGTTATCTAAAGATAACTCAAGTGCAATCACACAACTAAATTACAGTAATAAAAAAAAAGAGTAAAATATGTGAGTGTCTAAAAAAAACATATAATATATTGGTCCTTCATATTTTTATAAGCAATCTAATATATCCTTATAACCAACCTGATATATGTTTATAAGCAATTTGATATATGCTAATAAATGCATCAATAACCATTTCTAGAAGATAATATTGAAGAACACTAAGGGTTTATTTGTAAAATATTGAAATACTCTATTTAAGTCCATGATATGAATATACATATAAGGTTTTGAACAATTCTTTCAAATTTATATCAGAGCTTAACATAATCCCCATCACTTCTCTTCCTTCCTCTTCATGTCCTCGCATAGCTAGACGAAGCGGTCACCTCGGGCCGCAACTAGAGCAATGGAATCGTGACTCGGGAAACAACTGAAGCGACGAGATCACTAGAGCAGGGGGGGTGGCTTAAGCTTCATGATACAGTCATGAGGGAGGTTGCAAAGTTGAATGAGAATGCACCGACGAGATCGCGACGAGGAACATGAGATAGTCGGAATTGGAGTTCCCTTTATGTGCGATCTGGTACTCATTGCTGAACCAGAGAAGGGGCGATGGTTTTGGGAGTCCTCTATGGCTGGATTTGCGAGATGAGGAAGAGGAGATATCGAGGGTAGAGCAGCGAGGAACAACCAAAGTTTCTTTTTTTTGTGTTGGGATCCTGCTCCTGCTGCAAAACAAGAGAAGCAACATCAGTAAAAAAAGTAGAAGCTAAAGCAAAGGACTTCAAATTGATGAAGGGTTTTGTAAGACCCGACCCAGAGCTTGGATTTAACCAAGACTGGAACATATGGTCGAACGGTGAAAAGTATCACTATGTTATTCTATTTGTTACTAACAATTCAATATTCAAAACAAAACATATAAAAGCAACTAAAGAAAAAAAAAACTTAATATGTAAAAATTTATATATTTCTTTTTTTATTCTCGCATCTTGTATACATTTGCTCCTCTTCTATTCATCTTGTTAAAACAATATAAGTTATCTAAAGATAACACAGGGGCAATCACACAACTAAATTACAGTAATCCAAGAAAAAGAGTACAATAAGTATGAGTGACTATAAGAAAATATATAATATATTGGTCTTCCATACTTTTATAAGTAATCTAATATATGTTTATAAGCAACATGATATATGTTTTTAAGCAATTTGATATATGTTAATAAATGCATCAATAATCATTTCTAGAAGAAAATAATAAAAAGTCTAGGGGTTTATTTTTAAAATATTGAAATACTCTATTTAAGTCCATGATATGAATATACAGATAAGATTTTGAACAATTCTTTCAAAGTGGTATCAGAGCTTAACCTAGTCCTCATCACTTCTCTTCCTTCCACTTCGTGTCCTCACATAGCTAGCCGAAGCAGCCACCTCAGGCCGCAACTAGAACGATGGAATCGTGACTCGGGAAGCAACTGAAGCGATGCGATAGCAAGAGCGGGGGGGTGGAGGTTGCAGCTTAAGCTTCATGATACAGTCACGAGGGAGGTTGCAAAGCTAATTGAGAATGCACCGACAAGATCGCAGCGAAAAACAAGAGATAATCGGGATTGGAGTTCCCTGTGCGTGTGATCTAGAACTCACTGCTAAACCAGAGAAAGGGCGATGGTTTTGGGAGTCCTCTGTGGTTCGATTTGCAAGATGAGGAAGAGGAGACATTGGGGGTAGAGCGTCGAGGAACAACCAAAGTTTTTTTTTTTTTTTGTGTTGGGATTCTGCTCCTGCTGCAAAACCAGAGAAGCGGCTTCGAAATAAACAGTAGAAACTAAAGCGAAGGACTTCAAATTGATGAAGGGTTTTGTAAGACCCGACCCGGAACTTGGAATTAACCAAAACTGAAGCGTACGATTAGACGGTGAAAAGTATAACTCTATTATTCTATTTATTACTAACAATTCAATATCCAAAACAAAACATATAAAAACGACTAAAGAAATCAATAAAACTTAAGATGTAAGAATTTATACCTTTTTTTTTATTCTCGCATCTTGTATACATTTGTTCCTCTTCTATTCATCATGTTAAAACAATATAAGTTATCTAAAGATAACCGAGAAGCAATCACAACTAAATTACAGTAAATCCAAGAAAAAGAGTACAATAAGTATCAGTGTCTACAAGAAAACATATAATATGTTGGTACTTTATATTTTTATAAGCAATCTAATATATATCTATAAGAAACTTGATATATGTTTATAAGCAATTTGATATATGTTAATAAATGCATCAATAACCATTTCTAAATGAAAATACTCAATCTTTTATAACATTTACTTTAACTATACTTTTACTTTATATTTTACATACACATCTGTCTCTATGAGGATTACTGTTAATAAACTTAACACAACCTTGGCTAATATTGCTCCGTCGGCTCCCATCGACAGAGCGGTTAGTGATCTACACATCGCAATTGTGTAGGGTGGAAATTCCCTTACATGCCCTTGACCGATATTATCTCGTCACCACAGCAGTTAGTAATATAAACACTATAATTCTCTGGGGAGGTAAGCTCTGATTTACTCGCCCCTAACCGATATTTTCCCGCCGGCACAATTGTTAGTGAACTAACCATCATAATTGTCTGGGTGGTAGAAAAACACAACGCGCGTGGATACACTAGCATCCCCTGCCCTTACCATTATGGATGAAATCTTCTCCTAATCATGCACATGCAAGCATTCACATATAAGCTATTTCATTCTCGTACATACATTAGTCTGAGACATCTTTATACATCTATTAACATGCATTTTTAATATGTTGTGCAATTATTCATCATACATAAGTCTCATATCATGTATATCTCTATCTCATGCAAATCTCTTATATCATGTGCTATCTCATGCATATCTCTTACTAAGAACATGCATATCATTTTTTATCATGCTTATCATATATATATGTTTCCTAACATGTCTATCTTTCATATAATACGTATAATAAATATAACACATCTCATACAAGTCTTTAAAGCATATCTTTCATACAATATGAAGAACCTAATTAAATTAGGGCATATATGGATTTAAACATACAATCTGAAATAAAGAATATTACTGAAAATTAAAAATGCAATTACTCACCTCAGTTATCACACTAAATTTTTAATCTTCAACAGTTAGTTGGAAGTTCTGGTGACTTTTATGTTAAGAATAATAACCCATAAAACATAATATTAAAATTTAAGACTCAAGTAATTTATGTTAATCAAATTAATCTTCTTAACTTAGGATTAATTTACTTAAAATTTACCGGGTTGGTTTACAATGAATGCCCACACTCTCACCTCGAGCCTGCCGCCCTGGTAAATAACCTAGAATCCGCAATTAATTTAGGATTTAAAGGTATCATGGCTCATAAAGTAATTTAACCAGTAAAAGATACCATACAACCTTCACGGCAGCCAACTCTTCCCCAAAGCGGTCAAATCTTCTTCTCTCTTCTTATCTTCTCAAACTTCTCTTTCCATCGCTGAATTCATGCCAGAATACCTTACGGAGCTCGCAAACCACATTCGATATTTTCAACACAAGATCGGCGCCTCTAACGGCTACCGGAAAGGAAGAAGGCAAAAAAAAATGAAGCAAAACTCAAAATGGAAGTAAGAGCAAGAAAATGAAACTTTGAAAATAGTATGCTCGCAAACCACATTCGATATTTTCAACACAAGATCAGCGCCTCAAACGGCTACCGGAAAGGAAGAAGGCAAAAAAAATGAAGCAAAACTCAAAATGGAAGAGCAGGAAAACGAAACTTTGAAAATAGTATGAACTAGGGTTTCATACTCACCAAAAATACCCTAAAGCCCTTAAATGCAGATTGTGACACTCTGCAGGCCACCAGTTGTCGATCGCGACTCTGCAACAGTGCAGAGCCGCATAGAAGCTTGCGAGAATTCCTCTGTCGAGCAAATCTAAGAGGGAGGAAGAGCTTGCGAACGAAATCGAGAGGGGGAGAGAAATTTCGAAGGCTCTAGAGCCCTTTTCAACCACATAGAAAATAAAAGGGGTGCATGAGTGAACACGCGTGAGATTCAGAAGGGATTAAGGATTAATCAGGTTTTAATTAAATTAATTAAAATTATAACTTTAAAATTTTATATTTCTCAACCCGTTTATAATTTACATACATTGCTTTATATGGAATTGATCGACTTTTCGTGTAGAATTTAATAAAATTATTTCAATTGAAATCTGAGAGGTGCAAAAATTTAGGTACATTTTCAGTCCTCGAAATTCATTAAATTTCTCAAAAATGGGTTTACAGGTTTCTTCGAAGAGGGGAGGTGTAGTCTTGTGATTGAAGATGACTGGAAACGAAAATAGTGTAGTAGATAAAGGAGTGGAACTTTTGGGAAATATAAATTCTAAAATTCTGAAGGTCTTGATCAGACTCATACAAGGAGTTGGCGTCTCGACAGGAGCCACTACCTTAGCATGTGATTCGATACAGGAAGCTATATCTCCCTCATGTGAAGCTGAAGCATGATGGACCGACCACGTATTTGAGCTGCTCGCATCGGGTTGAGGCTGCTCTAGTAGGGATGAAACTAGAGGGATAACTTACCGGGGACAAACCAAAGAGTAAAAGTGCTGAGAGGAATGTGGAGAACCACACGTGCCTTAATCTACACATGGCTCCTCAACTCGATGGTTTCATCAAATGCATCCTCAATAGATGACATTCGAAAGATGAGGGACATCTGACCAAAGCTCAAGAGGATTTTTGCTGTGACGAAGAACCACAAGAGGGTGTTTTCGATTCAATGTGAGATAAAAGTAGTGGTACAAGGTGATAGATCGATTCAGGAATATGCCATAGAACTAGAGCTGCACAGGACAGGTCTTTATCAAATCTCACCGATGTTTAGTTGTGATGACCCAGAGTGCAGGAAATGGGAGATCTTTACACAAAGGAGGACTATGCAATTTCTGGCCCATCTGAACTTAGCCTTTGATAAAGAAGATTAGTCCTACTAGCTCAGTTGGCTATCCCTTCATTTGATAAGGCCATTGCTACAATGATACAAGTGGAGAGTCACATGAAGTTACACTCTGAGCTGAGTGGGTTTCCAGGTGTTCGATTAACGTTGGTTGCCTTGAGCTCAGGTGTCTAGGGGGAAACTCGCAAGTGCTACAACTACGATGAAGTCGGGCATCTGAGCAAAACCTATTCTAGGTCACCTAAGGAGAGAGAGACCGGTGGAGGTGGACAAGGTGATGGACAAGGTAGAGGTCGTGGTCGTGGTCGTTGTCGTGGTGGTCGAAAGGGTAGAAAAGGCGGCTATTGGGTAATTTGATGATAGCAGAGGCGTAAAGACAGGTCTGGTTTTTTTTTTCCAATGAAAATCATGAGTGTCTAGAGTTGTAGAAGAGGAAGTAGAAAGCTGCAAAAGATGTGATTGAGGATTTTTCTAGCCGGTCATCATTAAGGGATAACATTGTCACTTTTGCTCACTCTAACAAAGGTACTTGTGCTACACATGTCTTAACTCTATTTCCATCACAGAATCATCATAATGGATAGTAGACCCTGGTACATCTCAACATGTGATATGTATTGCTAGAAAGTTTTCTTCTTATACACCCCTGACAGTAACATAGAACATCAGACTGCTAATGGTACAACACAACATGCAGTTGATAAGGGTACAGTGATGGGTACCAACTATATGACTTCGTATAATATTTTACATGCTCATTTTCCTGTGAAACTTTTATCCATTAGTGTCATTATTCTTCAGCTAAAATGTGTTGTTTCTTTTGATATCCCTAAGGTGATCTTCCAAGAGAAAAAGATGAGTCGGACACTTGAGAGTGAAACTTGGCAAAATGGACTCTGGTACCTAGACCGGGAGGGGATGGACTCAGCGTTGACATCTAGAGTAGAGACTGATGAAGTAGAAGAGTCTGGGAAGACTGTGGAGGATTGTTGTTACATCACAGAAGCATGAGACACTCTTATTTTATTTTATTGAGCCGGTTGTATCTTTTTTTGTATGAAAAGAACAAATAAACAAAAGCTTGTTTATGATGTTTTCGAGTTTGGCAAGATTACTAAGAGCTCTTATGTCAGTTCTGGGAATAGGAGTTCTGATGTTTTTTACTTGATTCATTATGATATTTGGGGACCAAGTTTTACCAGTTCTATAAATATTTATATCTATATTTTATCACATTTATTGATTTTTTTTTCTCGAATTACTTGGTTATATTTGATGAAAAATAAATGTAATGTGTTTTTTTGCTTTAAGGACATCAACAAGGCAATCCAAACTCAATATGGTGAAATAGTGAAAGTATTGAGGTCTAATAATGAAATATAATATACCAATAAAATATTTGGGGAAAACTTGTTAGCTTGGGGAATACAACATCAAACCAAATATCAAAGCACACCGACACAAAATAAAGTAGCAAAGAGGAAGAATAAACACCTTCTAGAGGTTGTCCGAAGCATGATGATCGCAATGAATGTCTCAAAGCACTTATAGGGGCAAACAGTTTTGAAAGTTGCTCAATTGATCAACAGAATGTCATTGAAGGTGTCAGATTAGAAGTCTCATCGTTAGATGTTAAAAGATGAAAATAGTGCGATCCTCTCATTGAAGGTGTTTGAATGTGTATGTATTGTGAAAGAAAACAGACCATCAGTAGAGAAACTGGATTCCAGAGCTGTGAAATGTGTGTTCGAAGGTTATTCTGCTACTCATAAGAGCTATGTCTGTTGCAGCCCGATAGAAAAAAGATTTTTTATGAGTATGAATATGTCATTTAGAGAGTTTGAATCGAACCACACCCAGGAAGTGAACTTACCCTTCAGTGACTCGCCAGATACTGAAAATATAATGTAAGGCGGAGTGAGTAACAATGGTGAGACGATGGTACACGTGGGAGAGCAATGCATTGTCTTGTGATGTGCAAGAAATCAGTTGAGGAACTGAAAAAATAGGAGAGTGAACTCAGAGATGGTGAGATTCAGCCTGAAGATGTATACACGAAAAAGGAAGCGAAATGAGATAAGAGTGCCACTTGTGCCAGCTAGTCCCTTGTCCCGATTTTTTTCGACTCTTGAAACACCTACACCATTCACCTACTACTCCAAACTCCCAAGTGATATGATTTCTCATTCCCTTAACCCGTCATCTTTAAGGACCTCTCGCAGCAATGCGGGACATCCTCCTGATCGTTTTGGGTAGGAACATGACAATATTAACTTTGTTTCATATTCTAACATATCATATTTACATAGAACATTCATTGCATTTTTGGACATTGTCTCTATAACCAAGTGTTTGTAGGTAAATCTTTACAGTGAAGCAAAACCCAAAAGAAAAGGTGGAGCAGTAGAAGACATGACTGGTGGCAAAAGGGTACAGTCAGACATATGTCATTGACTATGATGAAACTTTCACATCAGTAGCAAAGATGAGCCCAGTAAGGATACTTATTTCTCTTGCAGTAAATTGTGGATAAATGTTACACCAACTTGATATGAAGATTGAATTTCTTCATGATGAGTTCTTGGATGAAGTATATATAGAGATACCACCAAGATTCGATACAGTCCAGATAGTGGGCAAAGTGTGTAGGCTCAGAGAGTCACTGTATGACTTGAAGCGGAGATTCGATACAGTCCAGATAGTGGGCAAAGTGTGTTGCCCGAAGCATGATGATTGCAATGAATGTCTCAAAGTAGACTTGAAGCGGTCACCTTGAGCCTGATTTGAAAAGTTTAGAAAGACTACGACTGGTATGGGATATCAACAGACCATACAGTGTTCTTCTAACAGCTGGTCACACCACTAGTTGTATATGAGGATGATAGATTGTCCAACAAAAGGTAAGATTCAGTAATGAATTTGAGGTGAAGGATCTTGAACTACTCAGATATTTTCTTGAGAATGAAGTGGCCTGTGGACCTGAGGGGATGGTCTTATCCCAGAGAAAGTATGTATTAGATATTCCCACAGAAACGGACATGTTGGGGTGCAAACTTGTAGTCTCTCCAATTGACCAGATGGCCAAGTTGAGTGCAGAGGCAAGGGAACTGATTGATCGTCAGGGGTACCGAGGTTAGTGGGTCGTCTGATCTATCCGTGTCACACTTGACCCGACATCACTTTTGCAGTGAGCCTGGCGAGCCACTACATGAATAATCTAAGGAAGAGCAATATGGATGCAGTGCATCAAATTTGAGGTACTTGAGAGTACACTAGGGAAGGGGTTGATCTTCAAGAAGAATGTGCATGTAGACATTTAGGGCGGCTTTTGTGACCCTGAGTTGGCAAGTTGTGCAAATGACAGAATATTCACCTCCAATAAACATTCTATAGTAATGAGGTAAACAACAGAGGCAAAGTGCAAGGCCATGGCCTTAGGATTTGCTGAGATGATGTGGCTGAGAGCCTTGTTGATCGAGCTCATGGTGGACCAAAGAACTTAAATGAAGTCGTGGAGTGACAACAAGTCTGCAATTAGGTTTGCCAACAACCCGGTGCAACACGATAGAACCAGATATGTGGAGATTCATCAAGGAAAAACTGACTAACAGGCTATTGGGGCTAAGTCATGTAGCTAGAGAGCAAGTTGACAACAACCCGGTGCAACACGATAGAACCAGATATGTAAAGATTCATCAAGGAAAAACTGACTAACAGGCTACTGGGGCTAAGTCATGTAGCAAGAGAGCAAGTTGATGACTGCCTCACCAAAGGACTTGTTCATTAGATTTGTCTAGGTTATGTGACAAAATAAGTTACTGCCTCACTAAAGGACTTAGTTCATTAGATTTGTGTAGGTTATGTGACAAAATAAGTGTTAGTGGATATCTTGTGCCCCTCTTGAGGGGGAGTGTTAAGAATTGGATCTTATCTAGAATCCTATTGGTAAAATAGGCTTAGTAGTTTATTTGTAAGACATTGTAATACCCTATTTAAGCCCAGGATGTGAATATACAAATAAGATTTTGAACCATTCTTTCAACAAAACTATATAAGCATGTAGTTAGAAAATTTTTAAGAAAAGTTTCTTTGGTTCAGAATAGGATTTGGCATCATGCAAAATATAATATATATATATATATATA
>NW_018164986.1:324507-330010 GCF_001263595.1 Phalaenopsis equestris | reverse complement strand
ATATAAAGATTAATCATACCACTCTCAGAAAAAACAAAGGCTTCATCATTTTCCATAATAAGAATGAAAGTTTACTCGCCTCTTAAGTCCCTATGTGGATAAAATAATTAAAAAAATTAAAATATTTAACATTTACAATGTTATAGCATAGTAAATAGTATTTATTCAAATCAGCTAATCTTAATCATGTTCAGGAATTGAACCCAATGAATTATGATAAACTGTTAATTAGATGCTAAACATTTTCTCCTTTCATTACTTGGATTAAATGTAAACAAACTCATGACAGTTTTTGTTATATCAAAATCGAGATAAGCAAACCTTATAGCTTCATCACCTGCCCCATTCAAATTAAATCACTAAAAATAAGTGGTCAGATAGGCAACCAAATGATTTAAAATAGAGTAAATATTCTGAGAAATTTGAAAGAGAAGCATACCAAGTATACCAACTCCAGAGATGTGAGGATTTGAAAGAAATACGTCGTACGGTTGAACCAATTTCAGCTTTCCTTCCTCGTTTCTCCAAAACTCTACATGTTTCTTCACGGAAATGGCTGCTTTTGCACACAAACCAGGCAGCAGAGACATAGGCGCCTCAGTTGTTTGATTACCACCAAAGTGCTGAGGTTGTCCGCTATTGTGTTGTAACAGTAAATGGTAACTCAGACCAGAACCTAATGTAACTGAAGCAAGATCAACAGTCATTGACAATGGGACATCCCAATATGTCCCCTTTCTGTCCACAAAGAGTCCAGGGCAAGCTGCCTCCAGCATCAAGTTATGTCTTTGAAGCTGCAAAGAGAAACAAACTAGTACAATAAAGACATTTCCAGTAAAACAGAAACTAAAAAGGATGTTGACGTGATCTAACTTCCATTCAAATGGATTATGCAGCGCAGATTTTTCCAGATAAAAACAAATCAGAATTATTTAAACAAAGCTATCAAAGCTGAACAATTATCAAAGTTAGAATAGAGAAGTATTTGGTTGTTGCGGCATGCAATAACTTAAAATTTGGTGATGTCTACAAGCTTCAGGTTTCAAAACCAATAGATCACATTCATCCAAGTGATGTAGATGTTCACACGAATAGAAATAAAGGTGGACGGTAGGGAATTGCATGGCTGGTACTACAATGTAAAGTAGCAAAAAATTATCTCATTGAATATTTTGAAGAGCTATTATTAAATTTATTCATCATATTGGACACCACAAGAATAGCATATAACTAATTCAAAGAAAGTAAAATGGATCACTTAATTTGAAACTTTAACAACTTACTGCAGCCCTCAATATTGTGCCATTTGGGGGGTTCCTTGTATCATTGTCACAAGTAACCTTATCCAAACTATGTGGCTTCAGACTTTGAATCTTTTTTATTCATTTATGTTAGCTTCTACATGTTTTAAACTCTATTTTAAGTTAGAATTTTTCATCAACTTCTACAAAAGTCAACTCCTGACCTCTTCTGTTTACAAAAATTATTTTTGCCAACCTTATCTGGATGTTCTGCACTTCGATGTTCAAGCCACTCAAGTCATTCGATCAAACTCATCTTCAATCACTTCTACCCTCGGTCCCTCTATAAAATCATTTCGGACTTTAGCCTATGGCTTGCAAAACCAACATAACAATATCAACTTTGCTTAGTCAATTCAGCTGCCCTTGATTTTAGCTTTCTTAAAAATGGGATATAAAACCAATTTATCTTTAACTGCTAATATATTTTTATCTCATAATATTCAGCAGAAATTTCTTTATTTTAACATATAGAATAGCATCAGATAATACTCTGATCCTGAATGCAACTCAGATTATCAACTGAGAAAATGAAAATCAGAATAAATTTCTCGGAGAACTAATAAGTTAATTGAAACTTATAAATTTAACTTGCCTTATGTAGAAAAACTGCTTTGCCACGCCTCTTCTTTTTGTCATTATAACTTTCAAGAAGTAAAGAAGATTCCGGAGTAATCAAGAATTCCGTACCACAGCCGAGAGAAAGAAACTCAATAATATTCCTTGCTACAGTCTTAGGCAATGAGATACCCTTAAGTTTATTTGATGCTGTTTCTTTAAGTGAAGCCACAAATTTCTGCAGATTGAACTGCTCCAATACAGTTACAGACCTGCAGGACTTGAAACCTCATCATGAAAAGACGTAAAGCATATGGCAGATTCAGGGTGACCAATAGACACACATTAGTTCAAAGTGCAGAAAATTGCAACTAGCAGAATTCACCAGGATTGACCTGTTGAGTCACTTATCAGAGCAAAATGCTTTTAAGAGAATGAAACAATGAGAGAAGTTGCATTCTATGTACTTATAAAAAAACAAAGGGATGCATAAATATCAAACGAATATGCTTTCTAAAATATTGCACAACTAAAGTTAGGACATCTTCTTGACATTCTAGGAATTTCAATGACCAAGAATCTATTCTTTCAATACTAGTGCCATTAGAACTTGACTTGAAGCATCAATTTGTTAAGTAAATGGAAGTTTCTCTTTTTTTCTTTATTTAAAGCAAAATTCCCGAATTTCAATGACCAAGAATCTATTCTTTCAATACTTGTGCCATTAGAACTTGACTTGAAGCATTAATTTATTAAGTAAATGGAAGTTTCTCTTTTTTTTTTTTATTTCAAAGCAAAATTCCCTATTATATCAATCATGAGAACGAAACATTTTTGCCAAACAAAAACATTGTACATTCAAAAGCAACGGAATCAGGTTAATAGTACTATTCCTTCAATGTACAATTATTGAGTGGTAGAGACAATCTTGTCGAATTAGAGTGCTATGTACCTTAAGGGCAGATTCACATAAATAGAAGGGAGAGAGATGCACTCGCCGGCCAAGACCAAAAAAGAGCCCTTCAAGCTAGGCTGTGGACCAGTCAGAAATTCGATAATGGAGCTCAAGGCTTGCTAGTAGGGCACTAGGAGGACAAGTTTAGCCAGCCCTAGAAGGACTAATCCAGCAGGGTTCAAAGCATCTATCCGTCAAACAAGGAAAGAATTGCAACCAATTAAGGAGGTAAACATTCGTTAAACTCATGAAAACTCACAGTAACTCACCAAATTGACATAATCTAGCAATCGCATAAGCCCAAAATGCCACTCAGCAGTTGCTGCAAGGAGAATCAGTGACCTTCTAAGTTGGACAACCAGCAACTAGTCCGAGTATGAGTCCCAAAGAATGCAAACTTCCTACAAGTTGTATGTTTTATTACATATATATTATTTTCTATAATGGTCGAAGCCCTAGATCCTAACCCATACATAGGAGATCCCAAGGAGAGCCAGAGGTTCCGCATTACTCTTGTAACGTAGCATCTTAAGCATGATAGTGGATTCCTCTACTCTTCCCTTCCCTGTTTTCCCTCCTCTTTTCCTCTGTTTGAGTAAGATCTTGATATAACAAAATGATCAAACATCTTATGTCAAATATCAGATGAAACACACATAATTTTACGGAAGATGCAAATGAAGAACAAACAAAGAGAGACACATGCAAGAGAAGCTTTTAACACGGAGAACTAAGATTTTGTAACAAGACAGTAGACTGAAATAAACGCTTAGTCGAATGATCCACAACGAGAACAAATCCACATAACTACACCTAGGTTGTAGTTGATTGAAGAGTCTACTGACATGGTTGCTAGAAGGAGAATCTCGAGAGGAAGGGCATTGAATCCCGAATAAGAGTTACCACCTGGACATAAAATAAGAAGAGTTGGCCCCTAAACTTCTCAACCAGAAGGGCAGGTAGAAAGCGGAAAACCTCAACTAACGAATGACTCCTCCTGAGAAATCATCGAAGCAGGGTGTAGGCTAAGTTCAAGATCCATCGTTTAGACTAGTATAGAGATCAGATTGGTCCAACTAATCATGTTTTTTACTATAAAACAGCAATCTCATAGTTCTACATAATGTTGCACTAAAATGCATATTACTCTTTGCATCTTTCGATCAGTTGGTTGTTAAAGGTGGTTTCCCGCTTGCCGTCGGGAAATTATATTGTTAGCTAAGTTAAAGAGGATGATCATAATATAATTTGCCAGTGCCCAACAATGCTAGAAAGAAATGCAAGCTTTGTAAAGAAATAAAAAAATCCTGGAAAACTACTTCATGGTGACATTCCAAATAAACTGTGGTTATAGCCGTCCACACAAAAGGTCTCCATGAGGGACCATTCTGCTACACATGCAGCTTATAATAACCTAAGACCCTTTCCAACTTCAAATGGCTACAAATCATGCAAATGCAAAATTTATCAATAAAATGGAGGCACAGTCTTCTACTAAACTTGGAAGAAAAGTCCAAGTAAAAAGATTGAGGGAGTCATCCAGAGAGCAGCATAATTGCCTCAAAGTCTGGAGACTTAATGCTACTCGATTTTCATGCAACAACCTTATCACCCTCAACAAGTTCACCACCAACCTAGAGTAGTTCCATTTAAAAGGTGCAACAACTACAGAGGAAGGAGAGGTCGTCGCCACCACCTAGCCATCATATACTAGTTGTAATTTTGTTGCATGTCCATGACCAAATTAGTTGAGGGAATGTAAGAGTTCCATTTAAAAGGTGCAACAACTACAGAGGAAGAAGAGGTCGTCGCCACCACCTAGTCATCATATACTAGTTGTCATTTTGTTGCATGCCATGGCCAAATTAGTTGAGGGAATGTAAACTAAAGTTATTTTAGGTGCCCAACACCAATAAAAGTCACCCCTCACATGTAGGACATGATAAAGTATTTTGTTTTACATATGGACAATGACAATGATAGGGAGGATTGTCACCGCCTCAATAACCTAATTGAAAGCAGATCAAAATTGAAAATTTAAAGAAATTCATCTTAGTTATCTCAGGCGAAACATGAGTCATATAAGTCACAACCCGGACAGAAAACTTAGATTTAACTAAGGTGGGAACTGATGATCGAACAATGGAAGCCTTTTCTAAATATTTATATTAATCCACAATAACATTTAATATAGAAAAGAACCAATAATCCACAAAATTACATATAAACAAAACCTCTAACAGATTCATAAGATAATCCAATTTATATAAGTACAAAAGTAAAAAAAAAATAAAGAAAACATAAAACTAAAGAAACTACCCCTATCATCCACATATCATCTCCTCCTGTAGACATGTCCTCTCCTATCACCCATATTAATATTTTAAACGTATTCCTGAAAAATGATAGTTAAACAACATATTAAGTTTAAGCAACTTAATAAATAATTACACTCTATTATACATTAAATTTTTATGCAATTACCTTGCATAATGATTCAAATGAAATTACTGATCAACATTAAAATAATTTTTATATTTTTCATTTTTTAAAATTATTTAGTAAATATTTAAATCAATTATATTTTCATCCATTTTTTATCGTTTACACTTTTTCTTTTAATATTTCATTTTTTTTTTAAAAAATCATCTCAGAAGCACCGTCAAAACCTTTACGATTTTGTACCATA
>NW_018164986.1:322532-324407 GCF_001263595.1 Phalaenopsis equestris | reverse complement strand
AGCTTTTATATTTCATTTCTTTCAATCATTAAAAGTTCTTTTTACTTTATGTGTAATGCCAAAGATGAAGCAACATAAATAATAAAACAATCAGTTAATTTTACATTTATTTTCTTTCAATCATAAAATTATTTTTAATGACCACTGAAAGAGTAATGACTCACTTTGACTTTTAAGAGACCACTGAAAAACTCATTTGTTCATGTTCTTTCTCCTAAATTTGCCTCTATTCATTAAAGCTACGTATGTTAGAATTTTATTTCCATACAACACTCTAACATATAATTCATTAATTTAACTATTTTTCCCAATAATATTTTAATAAAATACTTATACATAACATTCATATATTATACTTAATGACATTTAATTAAAACCACAAACATAAGAGTGAAATCTACAAATGCTTTTATCCCACTAAGTGGGGTTGGCTACATGAATCATTTTTCTCCATTGCGTCTTATTGAGTGTCATATTTTTCGTTTAATTCTAAAAGATTAAGATAATTTTTTATACAATATTCCAAAGTCTTTGTAGATTTCTTAACATAAGTTGAATTTAAAGCATCTACTCTCCTTACTGGATCATCAGATGGTTGACATTTAATGTGCCCAAACCACCAAAGACGACTCTCTCTAATCTTGTCCGCCTACACCAACCTATCACGGATATATTCATCTCGTATTTTGTCTCTAAGTGTCAAACCACCAATCCACCTAAGCATTCTCATCTCAATAAAACTTAACTTTGTTTTATGTTGCTATTTTAAAGAACAACATTCTGCGCCATAGAGCACTGCAGGAAATAAAAGATTTTAAAGATGTAAGATAAAAAAAAAACGGCCGACATTGCTTTCAACTTATAATCGAATGCATTCCTCCACTTCAACCAACCAACTAGAATTCTACTAATAACAACCCCATCTATATCACCTCGAATAATATACCCGAGATATCTAAAACATTCATACATTTTAATGATTTGATCCCCCAAATTTATAACTTTGTCACTAGAGCTACTACTACTAAAATTACATTCCATGTATTCAGTTTTAGATCTACTCAAACGAATACTATTAGTCTCCAATGCAGACCTCCATAATTTAATTTTTTCTAACTCTTTCTCTAGTCTTATCCAGAAAAAGGATGTCATCAACAAAAAGTATATACCAAGGTACATCCTCCTGCAAATGACCAGTAAGAGCAACTATAACTAAAGCAAAAAGATTTGGACCTAAAGCCAATCCCTGATGTAATCAATTGAAATAAGAAAATACATGGTTAATCCTCCTTCTGTTGGAACACAAGTAATAGCTCTAGTATACATATCTTCAATGACTTGAATATAATTCATATCTCTCCAAAAGACTTCTCTTGGAACCTAATTGTAAGCTTTTTCTAAATCAATAAAAATCATATGTAGATCCCCCTTACTTTCTCTCTATACTTCTCCATCAATGCTCTCAATAAATGTATAGTTTTCATAGTAGACCTGCCCGACATAAATCGAAACTGATTATGAGAAATCTTTATATCACGTCTTAATCTATGTTCAATTACACTCTCTCATAATTTTAAAGTATGACAAATTAACTTAATTCCCCTATAATTTGCACACCCTTGTGCATCCCCTTTATTCCTAAAAATGATCCTCCACTCCCTAGGTATCTTTTTAGTTTTTAAAATAATATTAAAGAGTTTAGTAAGCTGATAAACTACGAAATCTAGATTAGTAAGAAAAGAAACTCCCAAATCTCCTAAATATTTCCATACTTCAATTGGAATAACATCAGGACCTACAGGCTTTCCACCCTTGGTTTTCTTTAAAGTCTCTTCAACTTCTTTTTTACTAATGTGATGGTAAAAATGAAACATT
>NW_018164986.1:307206-320990 GCF_001263595.1 Phalaenopsis equestris | reverse complement strand
ACAAACAAGACATTTAATGGCAGCCCCTCCAACAACGCGGTCATGCTTCACAACACAAATCATGAATTACTACATTCCCTTATATAGATTGATATGAGGAGCTCAGTCAATATCAACTTCACCAACATCTTGAAAAAGATGAATATTAAGGAAATTTTTATATCTCATAAAATAAGTCCCTTATATAGATTCTCGAGATGAAGGAGAAAAACAGAAGAAATCAACCTATCAAACACGTAGGGAGACTGAGGAAATGAATGCACAATTATGGTTGACTTCATCATTGTTGACACCCTAACAATACATAATGTCATGTTCGACCAACCATTCAATAACTTCCATGCAATTGTGCCCACCTATCACATCATAGCCGTGGTAGTTGAAGCTAGTAAATAATATGCAAGAGGGGGTGCAAAACTTGAAAGTACAAATAGGACCAAGTCTAGAGACCTCCAAGAAGTAGAAGAAATATCATAAGAGAGGACTTTGGTCACACTTTTCACTGAGCTCTTCTTTTGAAGTCAAGTAAGAAAATGAGCTGGCAGCAATCTTAAAAGAGCATCTTAACATATTTGCCTAGACAATTGTTGAAATGTCGGAGGACTTACCATAAATTAAATATATATGAGAGAATAATGGTGAACAAGTAGAAAAGAAGGCAAGTCTTCATGATGCTATCTGACCTCTAATGTTGTAATGGTGCATAAAGCAAATAGAAAATAATAAATGTGCATAAATTTTACCAAAATAAATTTGGCCAATCCAAAGTATAACTACCCACTATTACTAACTAATGCTTTAGTTGACTCTACAATTAGCTACATAATGATGAGGGCCAACACAAAGAAGATAACTTTCATTACTAGAGATGAGAGTGATGCAACGTTTTTCCTTTTAGGTATGAAAAACAAAGGGGAAACTTATCAGTATATGATGAATTTTGTATTCAAGGAACAAAAAAAAAAAAATTGGGGGCCTGTGTGGATGACTAACTAATAAAAAGCAAATTTCCTAGTACTAAAGGAGATCTTCTTAACTCTAAGGAAGTGCACAATAAGGTTGAACCCCTTGAAGAGTAATTTTGAACTAAGATCAAGCAAATTTAGAAAATGGCTACCTCAAAATAAAAATAAAAAAAGGAAAATCTAGATAAGGTCAAAGCAATACTAATGATGTCATCCCTTAAGAACATTAAAGTGTTGCGGAAGTTAAACAACCATATAGCAGATCTAAGTTTATTTCTATTAAGATTGGGTAAAAAGTGCATGCCATCCTTCAAAATGCTAAGGGCGCCAAACAATTTAAATGAATGAGCATTGTTAAAAGACATTACAAGAATTAAAGTACTATTATCTCCACCCCTACTACAAAGCTCCCAGCCAAACAAAGATTTGTTGTTATAATTGAAATTTGGAGAAGCAATCATTAGCTTTGTGCTAATATGCCAAGATGAGAAGAACGGTCACTCTATTTTGTCAGCAAAGTATTGTTTGACTAAATTAAGATAATCATAAAAAAACTTACTTTTGCCTACATAATATTGGCACGACGACTAAGACCATACAATCAAATGCACTCCAAATAAATTGTCAATGATCATCCTCTATAATTGCTCCTAGTGAAGCTAGTTCACTCTAAACAAAGGAAAATGCTTTTGTAGAAATAATTTTTCACGATCAATTAACAAATTCAAGTATTTCAAGAACGAGTGGATTCCAAAAGAGTCGAATAGACCTGTTGATGATCTCGAAAATTGAAAATTTAAATGGTAAGCATGTTTTAAGGATTACTTAACCATCAATTGACAAAGAGTAAATTATGAAAATCAACCTCTCAACCAAGCCGAGTTGGGTCAACTCACTCATAAAATATTAGAAGCCAAAAAATATCATACCCACCATCAAGGACCCAAGACCATTAAGATAAAGGCCTCCTCTATATGTTTGTTAATAAAATATTGTACAGGAATTTGGTGACTTTGTCGTATTTAAGGTGTGCGTGATTATAATGTCACCCATATAATTGAAGAAGATAACTTACAAAAGCATAACAACCACTTAATGGAGGAAGCATTAGCTAATTGAATAGTAAGACAAGGCTAATTTTAATCAACCATTCGCAAAGATGAAAATAACTTTTTCAATGTTAAAAATTCACCCCACGCAATTTCAACTGTCTTGTAAATTGCAGCCAATTTTAAGTCTATATCCATTCTTCATTGAGACCCGAATTTACCCAGGACATTTCCACCGGCTAAGGCTACCAACAACATATGGGTTGTCAATTGTAGAATACATAGTAGTCATTCCATCGATCCCTTTATGGTCGATGATAGTGGCATCATGCTCAATCATCATTGCCTCTATGAGAAGAAAGTGATTGGGATGAGTCAAGCCAATTTTGTTTCGTCAAGTGGAACTTTATCAAACTGATTTAGGCCAATTCTAGTTCCCGTTCAGCTAGTAATGAATGGACTTTGTTGACTATTTTTAGAGGTCAATCCAGTCAAGCATGCTCAAGCATTGATTCAATCAAATCGAGCCACAGTAGATTCTAGCTAAGCCTTTATAGTTGCTTGAGATATCTATTTTGTATCCAAATTTTACATAAGAAGTCTTTTATTTTAGGGTCTTCTTTGTGTGTGTGTGCGTGCGGGGGGAAGGGGGGTGTTAATATAAAACAAACACATGCATCAATCAAGGCTGATCACTCAAGAAACTAATCCATAGAGTCCTTAATTCTCTCCATCATTATAATTCACAACACCTAGACTCATATGACATGTTTAGTAGGCGATTTTTACCAAAATTTAAGACCCATTTTTTGAAAATGATACCAAATACAAAAAAACAAAAACAAATATAAATCCTATAGCATTTGTTAGAATTTAGCTCATGAATTTTCTCATGGGGTTGTATGGGGTGAAGTTAGCCGCAATTTGTAAGAGTTCTTTGCATCTTTGCTCGAACTTCTTTTACTAAATCCTGGATATACCAAATCATGTAGTTTGGTGACTTCGACGAATTTATGTGCACTACATGAATGGTCTCCTTCATCTTTTGCAATGTAACCATTTTGTCCTATTTCTACATAGGATGTTGAAGGTCATCTTCACACAACTAACTCTTATTTCTTTGTTGTCTTCTACCCTACTAGCAATCCCTCAAATCACAAAGCCCTCCCTCAACAACGAAGAGCACCCCACACAGTCCCTCAAATTAGAATTCAATGCTTGAATCGGCGGTTGCTACACAAATTAGAATACAAATGTGAGACAAAAATCAATTATGTGTGCCATTTCTTTTTGTCAAACTTATATTTTATATATGGCAAGTAGCAAGGATGATTTGTTGTTCTAACATAGATCCCCAAGCTCCCATTTTGTTGGTTTCACATTCGATTGTTTTTTTTTGCAATTCAGAGCTCGAACCTCTAATCATATGTATTTCTATATGAATGTTTCTTATGTTTTGATAAGATTATTTTCCTCATTAAACTTGCAATTATTCTTTTTTCCTATTCTAGATCTCAAGCTATTGAGGCCCTCTTTCTTTTCTTTTAATTTTGTCTTCTAATTTCTTCAATGAGATCTTCATGATCACAATTTTGACATCAACTCTAGCATGTAACTTCTTTATGTTCTTCCAAAGAGAATCAAAACACATATCTCTTTCTCAAAAAACTAGCATAATTAATCAACATAAAATTAATAGTATTCACACACTAAACTCAATTTCACTGCTAGAAGATAAAGGAGGGATATAAGATTGAGGAATACAAAAAATTTCTTATGGATGATCATTAGAGCATCTGGTGAGAAAAATAAACTTGTTATCTTTGATTGGCATCACACAATACTAAACATTACATTGCTGCAATCTAAAACATCTGAATAATTAGCAAGAACATTGAAACAAATCAAGGAAAGCAAAAAAGTATGAATCAAATGAGAAAGTAAATGTAGATTTTTTCAAAAGAGAATAAAATCATATTTAGCTATTGTTGAAGGAAAACAAAATTTCACTGAACATTGGACTTTCTAAGCGATCCATCTAGATAAGCAAGAGTTTGAAGTTAAGGCCAATGATTTTTTTCTTCGAGGAGGAATCGTATCTTACTACTTTCAAATCATAAGTAAATAATGTAGAAATATCCTCAATCATTACCCGCCTCCAAAGCACCGCAAAACTCTATCATGTGGGCAAACTTTCTATATAAAAGTCCCTGTAGGATTTGGCAGTAATTAAAAAAGAAACAGAGTTCTTTTACCTAAAACAAATACACCTTTTGCATTTGTTGGATGGTATGTATAATGCATAAATTTAGAGATTTTCCTAGCCTTATTTGTTATTAAAGTAGTAGGTTTTTCCTATATGGATGAGCTAAAAGATTCATGTTATCATCTTGATTGATTGAAATTACTCGTCATTATTTTGTATGAAGCATTACATAATTATTGATTATGGCCAAATCACACAAATAAAAACTTAGTTTTAAAAATAAGGAAAGCTAAACATGGTCAATGTTGCGATCGATGGCAAGTGCATTGCGCTTCGAGAACTTTTCGTTATTGTTGGACACCTAAGAACAAGCACTGAAAGAGTAGAAACAAGTGTAGACAATCATTTCTCATGGGGATGTTGCAGACTAATCAAAGGAATACACGAGCAATTGAGACTTTTTAAGTGATCAACAGTCTTCAGTTATCAGTCACCTAGCATGCAACAAAATTACGTGCCAAGCAAGAAAAAATAAAAAAATCATATTAGCATTACTTCTCCACTGTTCTAATTTTTGTATGGATCATTTTTAAATTGAATTGTGTGCCTAAAGCTGGACCTTCATGATTGTGCTATAAATATGATGAGATTTTTGAAAGAAAAGTCATTCCAACGAGGTAATTTTTTATTTGAATGAGGTAGCTCAAGCTCACACTCATCACCTTATAATGATGCATCCATACACATAGAGCTACTAAAAAGTGCGACCAAAACGTCCTTGCTAAATTGCTTTTGGAAAAATTCCTTTATGTGACTTTGTCAAACGTTGTGTTAAAGAAAAAGCTATGGTGCGACCTTGTTCAGTCATTGAACTGACAATTCTGAATCACTTGTACAAAAGCAGTTGTCATGACTCATAGTAAGAAGTTGAAGTCAAACTTTTGAATGTTATATCAGCCATCCAATCACGCTGGGGCTAAGCTGAGCTACATATCCCAACTGCAACTAATGAAAAATGAGAGGTCATTCAGATGTGTTAATACGTAACTTCTTTGCTAAACCTAAAATACTTGTATGCATTTATCAGGAGAACCCAAACAATGGCATACTTTTGTATAAAACCGTTTTTTAGTACGATACTTTTTAGAGAATTTGTTTCAAAAATATTGCAATAGACATCACAGCTTGAAGAACGAGGAAGGTATCACCTAAAGGCTATGCAGAATGAGAGGAATTGAAAACAGCTGCAAATGACTGCACATAGATTAATCTATATGAATAAGCTAGACATGCAAGAACCGGAAGCAGAAATTGAGTGAAATGAAGAGACAGATACTTGACCAACTTCAGGGGCTACCAAAAGATCAAGCAAGGATCTTGGTCGGACTTTAAGACAGAATAGAAAAATGGGCAGATAAGTAAGCCATGAATGATTTATTGGACACTAAAAAAAAAAATACATGAATGCTTGAGAAACCTCTAGAGCAACATGCACCACATACAATATTCCCATGTTTGGTGAAACATGGCATCATAGAGAATATATCGATGAAGGTTATCATTACTAGCCATGAAGTCTTGAAGGTAATAATGATAATAAGGTTGCTTTAATAACTTGTGAAGGGTCATTGATACGTAGTTGTATCAAATATGTGCTTCAGTGTCATCCTCATTTCTATGCATGTCTAGCTTGGTTTTAAGATCATTGTGCTTAATTATACTGTTTTAGATGTATATCCTATTTCGTTAACAGTTATATATTTGCTTTGCTTCGAAATTTTAGTCTATGCATGTACTTCTATATTTTATATGTACTTTTGTCTAAAGGCCTTCATTTGAGTAGAACTAAAATTGAATACATGGAATGTAATTTTAGCAGTAGTGGCTCTAGTGATAGAAGTGTAACTTTGGGTGATCAAATTATTAAAGGGTGTGAATGATTTAAATATCTCTGGTCTGTTGTTCAAAGTGATGGTGATATAGATGGGGATGTTAATGTTGGTTGAATTGGACGAATTCTTGAGACCTTTTGTGTTATAGAAAAATACCGCTTAAACTGAAAGGAAAATTTTATAAGATGGTGGTGAGACCTGCAATGCTCTATGGTGTTGAATGTTGGCCTTTAAAAGAGAAGCATAATACTAAGTTAAGCGTTGCCAAGATGAGAATGATTAGGTGTTTGTATAACAAATGATCTTAATTTTTTAGAACTAAATGAAATTTTGACACTAAATAGGACGTAATGGAGAAAAAGGATTCTTGTATAAGTGTTGCCGAGATGAGAATGATTAGGTGGATGAGCGGCTTTACACTTAGAGACAAAATGAGAAATGAATATATCTGTGATAGGGTTGGTGTTGCTCCAGTGACGGACAAAATTAGAGAGAATCGTTTTAGATGGTTTGGTCACATTAAACGTCGACCATCTGATGATCTGATTTGGAGAGTAGATGGTTTAAATTCGACTTATGTTAAGAAAAACAGAGGTAGACCTAGGAAGATGTGGGCCTATTGTATAAAAAAGTATCTTAATTTGTTAGAACTAGATGAAAATATGACGCTTAATAGGACGCAATGAAGAAAAAGGATTCATGTAGCCAATCCCACGTAGTAGGATTAAGGCATTGTTGTTGTATCAATAAAACTTGACATTTCATCTTTTTAATTGAGTTATATCTTTATAATTTATTACCGTAGTGATAGCTAATTATTTAAGAAGAACATTCATGTAGCCAATCCCACGTAGTAGGATTAAGGCCTTGTTGTTGTTGTATCAATAAAACTCGACATTTCATCTTTTTAATTGAGTTATATCTTTATAATTTATTACCATAGTGATAGCTAATTATTTAAGAATTTCACTGATACTATATGCCATGTGTCATGCCCACCTAGAGCTTGATGCAGCCAAAAATGCACTTATGCATCAATTATAGAGTAGAGTTGCTCGTTAGATGACATTATTCACATCCGTAAGCCAATATTTGATAGAACATACATTAATCATCAATATGTTATGAAAGTACTCACCAAACAACCCTTAAGATCT
Organism: Phalaenopsis equestris; assembly: GCF_001263595.1. Classification (NCBI taxonomy): domain Eukaryota; kingdom Viridiplantae; phylum Streptophyta; class Magnoliopsida; order Asparagales; family Orchidaceae; genus Phalaenopsis; species Phalaenopsis equestris. The sequence continues at coordinate 313,721 of NW_018164986.1, read as the reverse complement.
CATAGTTGTCACCGGCTCCCGTGAGAAACAATTATAAAAATGAAAGACTTATTGGTTAGTCGAGGTCTGTTGAATAACATGAAAAATATACTCGTGGTTGAGTGATTAGGGATTTTTCCAAGAGTAGCACATAAAAAAAATTACATAGAATTGCAAATTTTTTTTGGCACTCTTTAGAAATAATCAATAGATACTCTAATATGTTGCGATCAATTATTTTATTATTGGACAATTTTATTAACATACTCATAGCTGAAGTAGGCTGACATTTAAATTCAATTGCATTGATTTGTTTTAGTGTGAAGCAAAGGGTACGAAAAAAAGAAAAAATTTGTGCAATGTGTCACGCCTCACCATTTTCAAGGCAAAGACAAGACAAGCATGGGAAGGAAAACTCTAAAGGATGCACGCATGGCAAGAACCATCTAGAGCCAAAGAAGGTGGATGAGAAAGTTCCATACAACTCTATAGACTTCTACCCAATTCTAGAGGTCAAAGGAAGGCAATACTCCATGAAGAACTCAAGGATGGAGCATGGAGAGTTCAAGAAGAAACTAGAAGTATCTAGGATCATGTATTTATGTAAGTATTGTATGGAATACTCAAGAAAGTAGGAAATTCTAGAATATTCTCATGGCTTGGAGGGAGACTATAAATAGAGGTCTCTCCCCTCATTTGTAATCACCTAAGAAAGCATTCAAGCTTCCAAGTGTTGTAATTTTTCTTTCTTGGTGAAGTGTTCTTATCTCCAATACTTCTCCTACACTTCTCCTCAGAGTATTTTGTGCTTACAAGTCCAAGTGTTGTGAGAATTAGGCCGACTTAGTGCTAAAGAAGAGCACTAAAGGCGCACGGGTGACTTGGGGAAAGTTAGTCCGTGACAGTTGGTATCAGAGTCTCGTTTCGAAGGTATGGCAAAGAGTATCAAAAAGCACGCAATAGAGTCTGAAGCCACAAATGTGGACTAAAGGTGCACGGGTGACTTGGGGAAAGTTAGTCCGTGACAGCTGGTATCAGAGCCTCGTTTTGAAGGTATGGCAAAGAGTATCAAAGAGCACGCAATAGAGTCTGAAGCCACAAATGTGGCAACATCTTAACAAGGGCAAGGTCGCTAGTAGCAAAGAGATCCCGTTGCATCTAAGCCACATGGGAGGTCCAAGGAGAGCATGCATGGTTTTGATTTGCGTCTTGCTCGGATGGAGGAGGATATGAATGACATGAAGGGCCAAGTAGAAGATCTTGACCAAAGTGTTGATGGACTCGAGGAAGAGGATGTCACCATCCATTCAACGATTAGAGTTATGATGCTCCAACTTGAGAAGACCCTAAACCACATGGGAGGTCCAAGGAGATCATGCATGGTTCTGATTTGCGTCTTGCTCGGATGGAAGAGGATATGAATGGCATGAAGGGCCAAGTAGAAGATCTTGACCAAAGTGTTAATGAACTCGAGGAAGAGGACGTCACCATCCATTCAACGATTAGAGTTATGATGCTTCAACTTGAGAAGACTTTACTAGGCTATATGGCTAAGGTGCAGGAGGATTTGTTGGGGAAGCTCCAAGAGCTGCGAAGAGCCTATGAGGAGGACTAGCTTAGAGGAGATGTGAGGAGACATTTCACTGTGCAAAAGGGCAATAGCGGAATCCATAAACCATCTCATGCTATGCTTTGGTGGAGAAGAAGAAAATGAGATGTGGAGAAAGGTTTGTGCTCTATGTCCACTTTCAATGACTTCAAGAGAGAGCTAAAGAGGCAGTTCTACCCCGAGAATGTCGAGGATGAGGCTGGACCCCGATTGCGGAGGCTCAAGCAAGAGGGATCGATTTGGGAGTACATTAGGGAGTTTACAAGCTTGGTCCTCAAAATGATGACTTCAAGAGAGAGCTAAAGAGGCAGTTCTACCTCGAAAATGTCGAGGATGAGGCTAGACCCCGATTGTGGAGGCTCAAGCGGAGTACATTAGGGACTTTACAAGCTTGGTCCTTGAAATTCCTGATATGTCAGACAAGGATGTTTTGTTCAACTTCATGATGGGCTCCAACATTGGAAAAAGACCGAGCTCAGGAGGCAGGGAGTGCAAGATCTTGTCATTGTCATCGCGGCTGCTGAAAGCTTAGTTGATTATTCAAAGGAGTCTATAAAGCCTGAAGATAAGAAAAGTTGTGATGCCAAAGGTGGAGATGACAAGGGCAGAGAAATGTCGCGAATCAACCCCAACAAAGGCAAGGGACAAGGGGAAGGTTAACAAGAAACCATATAAACCACAACAAATCGCTACATTCTTTGTATAAGAAAAGTTGTGATGCCAAAGGTGGAGATGACAAGGGCAGACAAATGTCGCGAACCAACCCCAACAAAGGAAAGGGACAAGGGGAAGGCTAACAAGAAACCATATCAACCCCAACAAATCGCTACATTCTTTGCGAAGGACCTCATTAGGCAAGGGATTGCACTCAAAAAAAGACCCTCAACTCTCTCCTTGCAAGTCATAAGGAGGAAGAAGATAGTGATAGGGAAAGCTTGTGGGATCCCTTCAACTGCTGAACGGGATGCAAGCACTGACAAATCCTTAAGGGAAGGGGTTACTCTTTGTGGAGATGACAATAGGAGGGAAGACCACCAAGGCAAAGGTGGATACGGGTGCTTCCCACAACTTTATCCCCAATGAGGAAGCAAAGAGGTTGCGGTTGCAGATGACTAAAGGAGGGGGCTCCATTAAAGTCATCAACTTAGCAGAGATGTCAAGGGAGTCAAGACCAGCATTGGGGAATGGTCAGGTACTCTAGACTTCTCCGTCATTCCTTTGGATGATTACAAAGTTGTCCTAGGAATGAACTTCTTGAAGCAAAGGCATTTCCAATGTTATTTGCCAATAACCTATGCATCACGGAAGGAAGTCAAGCTTGCTCAATACCGATAACTAGGTTAAGCAAGCAAGGATCCAAAACGCTATCAGCAATCCAGCTCAAGGATGGCATTGCTCAGGACAAAGAAGATAACTTGGCTATCCATCATGACACCAATGAAAGGGAAAAGGCCCAAGGAGGTGGAGGTTCCTAATGAACTACCGCCAAGAAAGAAGAAAGATGGTTCAACAAGGTTGGAGGCAAGGAATAAGCCGCCAGCCAGAAAGACTTGTTGCAAGACACCACTCTCCCATAACACCAAAGAGAAACCAAAGTCTGCCAAGTCTGGGGGCAAACCGAGGAGGCAGTTTCGAAGGTGCAGGGGAAGCCACAATGAGGGCATTGCGAGTTTAAGTGGGGGAGATTGTTACACCCTGCCATTTTCAAGGAAATGCCAAGACAAGTATGGAAAGGAAAACTCTAGAAGAAGCACGCATTACAAGAACCTTTTGGAGCCAGAAAAGGTGGATGAGAAAGTTCCACATAACTCTAGAAACTTCTGCCCAATTCTAGAGGTCAAAGAAGACAATACTCCATTAAGAACTCAAGGATGGAGCATGGAGAGTTCAAGAAGAACTTAGAAGGATCTAGGATCATGTATTTATGTAAGCATTGTATGGTATACTTTAGAAAGTAGGGAATTCTAGAATATTCTCATGGTTTGGAGGGAGACTATAAATAGAGGTCCCTCCCCTCATTTGCAATCACCTAAGAAAGCATCCAAGCTTTCAAGTGTTGTAATTTTTCTTTCTTAGTGAAATGTTTCTTTCTACAATACTTCTCCCTACACTTCTTCTTAGAGTACTCTGTGCTTACAAGTTTAAGTGTTGTGAGGATTAGGCTGATTTAGTGCTAAAGAAATACGCTAAAGCCGCACGGGTGATTTGAGGAAAGTTAGTCCGTGACAAATGGTTCTCTACTAAAAAAATATTAGTTAGTGTTTTATGTATTTAATTTATTACTAAATATAATGGATGTTGATGTTAATGTCAGTTGTTTGTTTCATGTCAATATTGTACGTAATTCCATTTAAACATTTTTGGTTGTCCTTGAAACTTTATTTGTTAGAAAATGTTTGTGTTTTAGCTTATTCCATAGCACTACATAGTCTCTTTGGTGAATTATTGCATTGTCTTGCAAAATTTTCTTTATTTAATTTTTTTTGAAATCTTCTAAAATAAATTTTTCTCGCGGTAAAATCCTTAAGCTTTTTCACTTGACAAAAGTTGACGCAACATGCTTTAACTTGTTAACTAGTAAGTATTGCAGTGAAACTCTAACTAAGAAGTACTTAGCTAAGCATGTTACTAAATAATGATTACTGTAGTTAGAAATAATAAAAAAACCAAATCAAGCTATAGTAGACTTTAAATTTATATCATTAATAATTAAAAATTAATTCCTATTTCAGCTATTTAAGCCCTGAAATAATATGGCAAATAGTTTCTAAGGATTTAACAAGATTTAACATCTACTACATTAACCATTATCAGAATTTAGCTACCACAAGATTTGATAAATTTGAATTTATATTTACTCAAATCTTACTTGAATTAAATCTGCTTGCAGAAAAATAGCCCCTTACAGTCAAAGTAACTCCAGTGTTCCTTAAACCCTAAACCCAACAAATGAAGTTACTTCAGGGAGAATGCAGCACTCTCCATACACTCAAATACTACCCCGACAGCAAAATGAAGAAAACACAGAGGTGGCTGAAATGAGAAATCATAAGAATACCAATTATCACGGATGTGGAAAGCGTGGGCATGATGGAGAAGGAGACCCTGGCCTCCGTTAGTGGGGTCGCCGGCAAAGGAGGGAACGATAGGTGAAGCCATGAAGCGATGTTGGAAATCGAGCTGCTTGGAGCGAGAAAGGCGGCCACCGCGGGAGACCCCCAAGGGAAGCGGGTCCCCTGGTACCGCTCGCGCTATCCCCTCCATCGTCACAGGCGCCTCCACGTCCAGCTCCCATCCGCCACCGTCTACCGCCCATCTTAGGCGCCTCATCCTTCTCCACTGTCTCTCTGCCTGTGCCGGTGGCCCGGTACTTTTTGTAGAAATTTTACATACTTACCACTCCATATAGGGTCTGCCCTTTCTATACATAAGAAAATGCATTTTATCACTTAAAATTTAAAATGAGTGGTATATTTTAATGTGACATGAAATATTAGATAGATGGTTAGATATATAAATACATAGAATTGGACTATATATGTAAATGCCCCATTTTTTGGGCATTTGCATACACCACCCAATTGCTATGTATTTAGATTGCTAACATCTAATCTTTGTTTTTTTTTCATTTATAACGCTTGAATCTTTTATATAATATAAAAGATAACATCATTATAACTTTTAGAAAGTGAAACACATATTTTTATACCTATATAAGATGTTATGTGTGTAAAAATTGAAGCTTTTATGTTAGATATGTAAATACATAGGAATGGAGTAGTATGTATTTGAATCTTCCTTTTTTTGTTTGCACATTAATTTCATATATATATTCATGGTACTTATCATTAATAACATATCAAAAACATTATTTTCTTAAAAGTGTTATACACATTTTCATGCATAGAGTTACAACATTAAATTGTTGTAAATATAAATATGAAAGTTTATGTGTTAGATATGTAAATAAATATAAGCATGCAAAATTTCCCAATTTTTTTTAGCAAATATGATTAAAAATTTTATTTTGAGTTGAAAATTTTCAATGTTGAATTATGTGTCATACGATTTCATGTTTATATGAACATTAAGACACTTGTCTATCTCAAATCCTTCTGTTTCAAAGCTTTTCTTATTTTTTAAAGCCTTCATGAATATCTTAGTCGCAATCTCTTTTATGTGATGTATGATATTAAATTCATTAAAGGCTAAGGGTTGTTCAACTTAAAATCCATCCATATGATCATTTAGGGCAATTTCAATGAATTTAACTGTTCATCTTTTAGCTTCACCTATAAGTTTAGATGTGACATTCCGACACAAGTTATTGCATTATTACAAGCGTTTTCACAACTTCTTCCTCTACCAGTTTAAGTAGGGCATATTTGGGGGTTATGAGGAAAGATGAGGATTTTGGATTATAAGTGAACACCAAAAATGTGTACCACCCAACTCCTTCTCAGCACTAGATTCACTCTTCTTTGGAGCCTCTCAGATCAAATATAATGATTTCTCCTACTCAACCCTCTCGGACATCTTAGGCTTCTTGACAAGTTTCTTCTCCTGCTTCTTCCTCGACTCACCCTCTGGGTTGCGGTGTTTCTTCACCTCGAGAGCGGCCAACATATTCTTCTGGTCTATGGGTTTAAGAAATGGATCTGATTTCTTCTCAAAAAGGGTGTCTTCAGAAGTCGAGCAATTACAAAGAGAGACAAATGTGGAATGTTGTGAAAGTTCACTAAGCCCTATTTATAAGGGTCATGGGCACGGAAACCCATGGAGTCTAATCATTGCTTTAATTATAACTATTAAGATTCGTTTTTTGCTTTAAAACTCCATTATTCTTATCTTAACATTTGTTATCAAGAAGCAAGAGAATCAGCAAACTAATATATATATATATATATATATATATATATATATATAT
>NW_018164986.1:305142-307193 GCF_001263595.1 Phalaenopsis equestris | reverse complement strand
ATATATATATATATATATATATATATATATATAATAAATGTGTCAGTGTTAATCTCAAGATAACCTAACAGTCCAAGATTAAAGGATATATGTCAAGGACACCTCAAAAAAAAATCACAAGTCCTCTCTAATCTAACTAGCTGATGGCCAACTTAGCCGATGAAAGGGTTGTCGACCATCGAAGGGTTGTCAGAGGGCCGAATGATCAAAAGCCATCCAACTGACTGAAGGGTTGCCAAGAGACAGAATCTGATATGCAAAAGGACCAGAATACTCTATATGATCTTTTAAAATAGGGGTAAAATATGTAAATTTATATTTTGCCCCTCTATCTCCTATGAATAGGGGGACTAAATCATGTATTGGGGGCTTTGGGCTCTTCTTTCTAGGTCCTTTTCTTGGAGGGAGTCTCTATCCCCTTTTTGTTGTACCTTCTATAATTGATATATAAAAAAAGAGCTCAAGAATACCCTATTTTGCCTCAGAGGAGTAAGTCGTTGGGCATTTCTTTTCTTTCCCCCTCACTATCTACCTCTCTTTATCTCCTCTCTTGTTCCTACTACTCTATTCGTTGGGCATGTCTCATAAGAAAAATCAGGATTCAACGTCTTAAAAAGTGTGATGAGCATGAAGCATGCTACCAACAAGTAGTGGAGTGACACCAATGAAGAGAGATCCACCACAAATACACTCATAATAAGAAGCACGCCAAGGAAATTGTGTAGCAACAATTCCAGGAGCTAAAAATTTTTATTTTCCTCATTTTTTGAGAGACATTAGCTTGGAGGAGAAAACACACTCACAATAGACGAATGGCTGGAGAACTCCTCTAAGGAAGGCAGTCTGATGACACCCCGACAACGCAGAATCACCTCCGGGTGGTTGACACCCAGCCTAATGAAGAAAATGTGTTTTCATTTAAAAAAAAAGAAGAGAAATCTAAACAAACCTTAAGACAAAAATACATACTCATAATTCTCTCCATCTCGGATCAATTAGTCGAGAGTCCTTCTGCATTCAGTGATAGGAGATCATCAACAACTCCTTTCTCTCCAATCAACTTATAACCTCTGTTAATTCCTAGTGCTCTAGTGAGTTGAGGAGCACTTGTAGTTTCTGGTCGGCTTAAGACCTTAATAGAAGCTTTAATTAACGGACAAGCTACCAAACCTTCCAAATCCTTTCTAGTATTGTGCTAGCTCTTCTCTGGAGCCTACCAGATATGATGATTCCTCCTACTCAATTCTCTCAAACTTTTTAGGATTCTTGGTAAGTTTCTTCTTCCACTTTTTCCTTTGCTCACCCTAAGGGTAGCAATGCTTCTTCACCCTGAGAGCAACTAGCATCTTCTCTTAGTCTTTGGGTTTGGATGAAGGATTTGATTTCTTTTCCTAAATGGAATCTTTTGATGTTGAGTGAATGCAAAGAGAGACAAACGTAGAATGATGAGAACAATCTACTACATTCCTTTTATAAGTAGTTCATGGACATGAAAACTCAAGGAGTCTAATCAATACTTTAATTATGATTATTACAACTCATTTTTGCTTTAAAATTTCTCATATTCTTATCATAGCTTTCACTATTAAGAAGGAAAAAAATTAGGAAATGAAATATAATAAAAAAATGTGTCAGCATGAATCTCGAGATAATCAAATTGTCCAAGATCCAAGGAGATGTAATAAGGATCCCTCTGATGAAAAACCACAAGCCCTCACAAATTTAATAGATTGATGGTCAGTCAATTCAACAGAAGGGTTGTCAGACAACTAAATGCTAGTTAGATGACCGACATCCAGTAAGATAGATCGAAAGCCATCTAGCCATCCTAAGGGTTATTGAGCCACAGGCTATGTGAAAAGACCAAAATACCCTATAAACACCTCTAAAATGTGGGTAAAACATATAATTTTATATTTAATCCCTCTATCTTCTATAAATAGTGTGACTAGATCCTGTATTGGGGGCTTTAGGATCTTCTCTTTAGACATTTCTCATATAGGGAGTCTCTCTTCGCCTCTCCTTATAACATATATATATATATATATATA
>NW_018164986.1:283607-304984 GCF_001263595.1 Phalaenopsis equestris | reverse complement strand
CTTTCCCTCTTACTCACTCTCTCTCTCTTCTCCTCTTAACTTCCTTTTGTTCTATTCCTTGGGCATGCTCACATGATAAATCTGGATTCAACAATAAGTGTGGTGGTTTTTTTAGATGATTAAGTTAAAGAAAAACTAATTTAATATCGTTGATTTCATTAAACTAAATTATTTAGGCTATTACTTGTAGAAAATTATTATAAAATGATTTTTCATTAAAATGTTTAACAAAAAAAATCAACTTTATACTTTATTAAATAATATATAAAGGTAGTCTTTTAAGAGTAATTTTTAATTTAGTTTTATTTAAGTAATCTGTTGCAACTAATATGAATCAATGGTCTTTGGATGATGGAGGATTTATGGGACCCACTATATTTGTGCCCCAACACTAGAACAACCATGAAGCAATCATGAGATATATCATGTTTAGAGGTTGATGTAGAACCACATTGTGCACTTGGCACTAGTGACACTTCTTGACTATGTTTATACAGTCTCTCATCATGACTAGCTAATAACATCACAGTCTTTTGATTTTCAACTTCATCTTTGGCCCTAACTGGTGGGTACCACACAAGCATGAGTACCTTCCTTGACGAATTCTCAAGCTTCTGATCTAGTCAGTCATCTTAAGCACATTTGATCAAAGGATCTTCTAATAAGAATATTGTCTAGCAAACATTAGGACATTACTCTTTTCTTAATTTGATGGGCTAATGATCTATCTTTAGGCATTTCTCTTTTTGCAAGTATTCAAGGAATGGCTAGCACTAGTCTTAAACTTCTTCGGTGATTGCTACCGTTACATTAGTAACTATTTCATGTAGATTGTTAATGTCATCTTCTGAGAGAACCTGATGTCCTTGGAATAATAATGGAATTGTATCCTCTTCTGAATATGAAAATTCTTTTGCAAGCTTAATGAAGATATTTGCTAAATAATTCTCTCCTCTTAGGATTCTGTAGAGCATCACATTTAAAATATATTACTCGACTTCATTGTATATCAAAAATATTATTCAAGCTTTGATTTGAGAATTTTGTAGCTATCGACGACTTGGTTGATAATTAGTTGTGAATCACTGTAGATGTATATATATGTTATCCCTATAAAAATCATTAGCTCCAACCAGGCTATAAGCGCTTCATTATTTTTTGTACATGGCTCTATTAACTGGTAGGAGAATCTCAACATTATTTACTATAGAGTAATAAAGACTAGTATGATCTCTACTTTACCAGGCACAGTCATGTTGAAATTATTTTTCCTTCTATGCTAACGAAGCTCTATCAAAGTACATTTCTCGATGTTGAGCATTTGGGTCTTCTATTTTCATTATTTGTTCATTCAATAAGTCATCGTTGAGAGGAGAAACTAACAACAATGAATGTGGCACCAAGAAATTTGTCAAAATCTTTCCTTTGATAGCATAAAGAGAGATAAAATTTTTAATGAATGTCAATAATATTATCAACCACCTTACAAGCCTCCCAGAGAGAGTCAGTCGAATAAGCAAATATTGTAATGGATTTAAATTTAAAATAAGGTTGATCTTGTGAGAAACATGTAGTGTCTAAGCTTTTGAACTAAAAAATATTAATGCTAGATAATGTTTTTTAATAGAAGGATACTTTACTTTTGATAGAATTACACGATGACATAAATAATATAAAGCATGTTCTTTACCATCATCAGTGATCTGAGCTAAAAAATCTCTAAGGGAGTAATCTAAAACAGTGGTTTTTAGTATCAAAGGTCTATCTGAGATTGAGGTTATTAAAATAAAAGGTGTCGTTAGATACTATTTTATGCTTTTAAAAGCATATTGACATTTATCATCCTAAGTAAACTTGGCTTTCTTGGTCAACATAGTAAAAGGCTAACACCTATCTGACAAGTTAGATATAAAGCATCTTAAATATGTTAACTTCTCTTTGAGGGATTGAAAAGTAATTAAGCTTTTAGGGGGTGGCATTTCTAAGATAACTTTAATTGTCTGGAGATCAATATCAATCCCATGGTGTTTAATAACAAATCCTTAAAAAAATTCCCATTGTAACACCAAAGCCACACTTTAATAGATTCATTTTATGATTAGATTATTATAATTGTTTAAAGACAATTCTAAATTTGTACTAATGGTCATCTTTTTCACTGTTCTTAATGATAAAGTCATCCACATAACACACAAATTGATTGTGGATGAATTTGTCAAATATCATTGTCATTGCTCGCTATTTGGTTGTATCATCATTCTTAAGTCTAAAGGGCATCACAATATAGTAGTAAATTCTGATGGGAGTTCTGAATGCTATATATTTCTCATCTTTTGTAGCCATCTTTATTTTGTTGTAGCCTTACAATCTATCCATGAAAAAAAAAATATCCACTAGCAGTTATAGAATCGACAAAGGAAATTTATCTTTTGAACAAGCTTTGTTGAGATCTTTAAAGTTGATACAGACACGAATCTGACTATTTTATTTCTTTACCGGTATCTAGTTGTCAACTTAGTTAGATATTTTTCTTCATGCACAAAGCTGACATCTATTAGTTTCTTCATTTCGGCTATTACTTGTTGTAAATTGCCATGCACATTCCTATGAGAGCTTACTTTACTGGAGTCGCATTAGTATCCTATCCCAGTTTATGTACTGTAACTTGTGGAGCTAGTCTAGCCTTTTTGTTGTATTTCCAAGCATACTAGCCTTTAAATTTTGATATTAACTTAGTAATTTATTTGGTTTCTTCTTTATTGAGAAACAAACTTATGAAAATTTGTTTGGGTTCATTTCTGTTTTCAAGTTAACTTCCTTCAACTCATCAAATGTCAATTGGATTTGTTCCTCCAATTATGGTGGAACATATTCAATTAGAAGGTCTTTAGAACTATCTAACATTTCTACACATTCTTTATCAGGTTCATCGGTAACAACTTTGGCAAAATTTCATTTCATCGACTGAGCTTACTGTTTTTAAAACCTTCACCCTCTTTTGGATTAAAAGTTGGTTCTTAATATTGATAATTCTTTAAAGAGCTTGGATTCATTTTTCAATCTTTTTTATGGAACAAAAATACATTGAACGAGTATTTGAATGCCTAGAGAGTAACATTTAATGAGTATTTCCATTGGTGCTTTCCTCTAGTTTTACTTTAGTTTCAGAACTCGAGGAAGAAGATCCTCAATGGAACTTAATTAGTTTTGCACCAAAACAAGTCCTTGACCGCTAAACCCTCAATTTTATTTGAGAAAATTAGGATTAGTGCCATAACTTACACATAGTGGTTAATCTTGTTGTACATTGACTTATCTTCGCTTTTATCCTTGTCTTCTAAGGAGATTTTGAACTTTGGCTTCTTCTAACTTATCATCATTATGATTTCATTTATTTTTATTCCTCATAACTCGATTCCAAGTCAATGCTGATTACTAGAGTCTTCTTCTTTTTGACAACTTTGTTTTCTCATCCTTGTCTTCGTCCTTGCACTCGGACTCAACCATGGGTTTGAGTTATGGAAGAATCTACACCTTCTCATTGGACTGGAGTGGTGGGAGATTATTTTTTTTTCCAATAGAACATTATTTTGCTTTGTTATATTCTTCTTTAATTTTGTCTTTCTTTTCTTCTTTGTTGGCTACCACATCTCTGGAGAGGACTATTCTTTTTGTGGGAGTGCAGTAGGCAGCATCTTAATGATTCCTACTTCATGTATTTAGAACCATTGTATTTATCCTGTGGTGTATTATTCTAGTATTTCATAGTAATATTTGTTGCATGGATGTAGTGATAAAGGAACCATTTGATGTCCATGTATTCATGGTCGACCCAACAGGAATAAAGTCTCGAAGTCAATGATATGGAATTTCATAGCTGACACCAAATCACCGATCTTTAACAGCAAAGAAATAAACCAAGGGCTTTTTTTCCTTTTTGGTTGAAGCCAGCATGATGTTATATGTTGCCAGTCTACAAACATAAATATATAAATATGCGAGCGTCCTCAGGTTCATGATGTTGATGGAGGTGTCTGGATCAACAAGTACCCTTGAGAGCATGAACTTGCTGACATTCACTGAGATGTACGATGAATACTTCTGATTAATTGTTTCTATCATTAAGTTTACATTTGTGAATGTTATCTTTAATTATTCTCTTAATGAACATACCTCATATGAGGAAGTACTAACTAGCCAAGCCAAACAGACCTAGGATTTAGTATGACTTTTACCAATGACTCTCTTATCTCCTTAGAAAGAATCATGGCATTGTAAATGCTCAACTTAGCCGGTAGTTCCCTAAATTGGGCTAGGATGTTATAGTATACATTTTTATATAATTTCATAGGTTCTTCTTAAACTTTCAGTTCTTTCATCGGCAAAATTTTCTCTTCAGAGTGTTACCACTTATTTTCTTTTGTGTTTGAGAGACATCTTTGGAGGTAGAACTCTTCCAATCTACAAATTAACTTTAGATATTTCTTTTGGTTCTTGAATTAGACTTAGGTAGTTGTTTTTAAAGAAACACTAATAGATTCTTTCAAAGATATTTCTCAATTTGAAGAATCCAATTCAATTATTATTGACATCCATTATAATTCAAAAATGGGAGTTTCATTATTTGAATCACTGTAGTTGTTATTGCAGCTATTGTTGTTGTTGTTTTCTTCTTCTGACATGTTAGGATTATGTATGATTTGAGAATTATCTCTAGGATTGAAATTTAAACCAAAATTAGATTGATTATTTTTTAAGAATATCGTCATTACAAAAAAGTAATATGTAGTTGAAATCGTGACTCTTAGTATTTTACAACCCATAGGGACAAAGAAAAAGTCACACAAAGTCATCAGATTGAGAGATTTCTCCCCAAAATTGTGACAACCAATCTAATAGAAATAACAACCCCAACTCTACTACTCAAGTCTTCGGTCTTCTTTTCCTTGATCTCCAAAATTCTTTGGTTATAGTAGTTCTTCCAAAATCACATTTAATAGTACTAGCTTAGTAGGTCTTGAACTTTGAAGTGAAGCTTGTACCAAGGCATTTTAAATCTTATTGAAGATTATCTTGGAAGATTTGGCCCAAACCATGTTTCATCCATCCTCAACACCATAGGGATCAATAAGAATAATTGTATCAACCAAAATTACATTGATAGACCATTTTTTAAGGTTATTCTAAATATTCTTTTGGGATGACTATTTTCTCTACCTTGAAGTTATATTCAAGCCAGTCTTTAAAGTTGAAGTAGTCTTCAATTATACGGTTTATCATCTGGTGATTACGACAATATTTAGGATGAATTTTCCTTCTAATTTCTTCTAATTTTTTTTGGTTCAGGCAGTTTAAATTTTGACTTCTTTGTCAAGTATTGAAATATCTTTACTATGGTTTTACTCTTGAAAGAATAAAATTTATTCAATAGATCAATCATCACTGCATACTATCTTCTATTTGATTAATAGAGCATTTACTGAGATAAGTTTTTTCCATACAAATATTGCAACTGAGAAAACTATTTTAGTTGAGACAGATGAAGATTCTGCTGCTATTACTTCTATTGTTGTTTGACATGCCTAAAAATGTGTTATTTTTTATATACAGTTTATGCTCATTTTTAATGATATTGCACTTTAATGGAAGATATTTTGCACGTTTTTGGTTTCAGGTTCAAGTGATGGAGCTTTCGAGAAAAAAAAGAGAAAATAGAGCAAAATGGGGTCAAATGGAGCAAATGAGCAAAAAGTGAACTGGCGCCTAGGCGCCAAACCCTATACATGGAAATAAAGAGCTAGGAACCAAGGCACTAGGATCTGACACTTAGGTGTCAGGCAATTATTTCAAGCTTCTAGAAGGTTGACACCTAGGCACGACATTCAGGCGCCTTTTTAATGTACAATGTATTTGAATTAGTTTTGAAGGGACTTTTGAACTGGCTCTTGGGGATTTCAAGGGTTAATATAAGAGGGTGTCTTTTCATGTAAGAGGGGAATTAGGTTGAGGGATTAGGTTGGTGTTAGGGGGTCTTTTTGAGTTGTTAGAGAAGACTAGTGTGTGTGGTGTGTGTCTCTTGTTAGTATGTGTGATTGGAAGGAGAGTTAGAGAATTCTTCAAAGAAACTTCAGAAGATTTTCTTGAGGATAAGTTTGAGATAAGCGCTTTGTATCTTTGTTTGTGTTTTATTAAACTTTATTGCGTAAACCCACTTTTATATATATATATATATATATATATTGTTATTTTTTTTTGTCCCCATGAAATTTGAGTAGATTTCTTTATCTTTCTCTTTGTGATGAGAAATAATCATGTGTGGGATTAAACTTGTTTAGCATTTCTTTTATTTCATAATTATGATGATTCATTATTTTGCACTTAAATTGCTTATTCAGTCTGACCAATTGATAGTTAAAACTTGTTGTGAATCATAATAACCCGGGAGAGCTATGATTTTCTTAACAAGTAAGAATTACATTGCAATATTGGGTAAGTAGTCCATAGGACAGTGCAAATAAATATGAAGATATGTTTTGATGGGTGTAAATTGCATATATATATATACATATATATATATATATACATATATATATATACATATATATATATATATATATATATATATATATATGCGCCTTAGCCTAGCTCATTGATTGTAGCCTTTGGTGTAAGTCTCTCGGGTCAGGGGTTCAATCCCTGCGTAGGATCAAGTTACACCTTTCTGAATGGGGGGTCCGCTCCTATATATGTCTGCTTGTGTGATAGAGTAGACTTTTACTTAGCAAATCTTCATGTTATAACATGTTTAATGGAGAATTACTTTCTGCTACTCACCTTTCTTTACCGTTTATACATGAATAATTTTCATGCTTAAAACTTTTAATAAGAAATAATTTAGAAAAAAATTTCTTCCTGCGTACATTTATGTATTAAATGTTTTAAATTTTTTAAAAATTTAAGTTTGGGGGATGGAGAAAAACTTTAAAAAAACAAAGTTTTATTTGTCCTCAATGGACTACATTTTAAAATTATTCAAAAATAACCAATGGTATGTGGTGTTATCTTTAGAAAACTATATTTTTGATTCTATGAATGTTATAGTAGACTTAAGTTAAATATTTTTGTGGTAAGGGTGGTTCTAGAGTTAAGATATTTGGTGCAATGGATTAAGGGTATGCTTTTACTTTTTCTATTAAGAAAAATTATATTTTTGAAATACTAGGAATCTTAGATTTACACTTTAAAAAGAATCGAGACTCTATGAAAAATTATTTTTAAAGCTAATACACATTATAAAGTAAAGAGATGTGATAAGTTTTTAACTTTATGAAGAGAATAGTAAAGTTCAAAATCATTAAAGACCATCCAGATATAGTAATTCTCACATAAAAAAAATTAAGAATTAAAAAGATCTTAAGAAAAAAGAAGAAAAGTAAAAGAAAAGTAAGAAAAAAAACATTGGGAGAAGCTAGAGAAGATGTCTGACTAAAAATTGGCTTCAATTGAATCATCTTAATAGAAGAAGTTTAATTACATTTATGAGCTTATTATCAATTTTAAATGTATTAGTCAAATATTTTCTAATAGAGTTCTCATATAGTTCTATCTTTTAATTCTTCTAGGATACCTAAGTCTGACAAATTACAATTATTTCTGAAATGAACAGAAAATCAGAATTCCTAACTTAATTACTAGATATTCTTATACCCTAGTTCTAACTTGAGTTATTGAAAGTTTTTTTAAAGTCACACTATCTCATTTATGGGGCAAAACAATCGAAATCTTTAATGAAACCCGCTACCATAAATTAAAGCATATGGTTAATAAAATAGGAGAGTTACTTGAGAATAAGTAAAGTAAAGTTTGAGGGATTTTGACATACATGAAAATGTGCTATTTTTTTATATATTTTATGCTCATTTTTAATGATATACACTTTAATGGAAGGTATTTTGCCTGTTTTTGGTTTCAGGTACAATAGATTGAGTTTTAGAGAAAAAGGAGGAAAAACGGAGCAAAATGGGGTCAAATAGAGCTAAGGAGCACAAACTGAACTTCTGGCACCTAAGCGTTAGACCCTGTACATGGAAACAGAGTGCCCGGCGCCATGATCTAGCCCCTAGGCGCTAGGCAGTTAATCCATGTTTCTAGAAGACTGGCGCCTAAGAGCCCAGACTAGAGCCTAAACGCCAGAATTAGTTTTTTTAAAGAAACAATGTATTTGGAGTCAATTTTTAAAGGGCATCTAAAGTGAATCTTGAGGGATTTCAAGGGTTATTATAAGGAGGTGTCTTATCAAGTAAAAGGAGGTTTTGTTGTGAATGGTGGTTGCGTGGGGGTTGTTTATAAGAGGAAGGAAGGTGTGTGTGGTGTGTGTCTCTTCATGTGAGGAGTGTGTCTATTGGAGTGAGCTTGTAAGGAGAGTTGAGAATTATTTAAAGGAACTTCAGGAGATTTGCTTGGGGAGGAGTTTGGGATAAGTGTTTTATTATTATTTTTTTTAGTTTGTTAAAGTTTATTGTGCAAAGCTAATTTTAAATATCAATCAATCTGTTGTTGTATTTTTCCCATAAAATTTGAGTAGTTTTCCTTATCAGTTTTATTTATCTTTCTCATTGTGATGAGAAATAATCATGTGTAGGATTATATTTGTTTAGCATTTCTTTTATTTCATAGTTGTGATGATTCATTACTTCGCACTTAATTTACTTATTCATTCTGACCAATTGATTTGATAAGTTAAAACTTGTTAAAACTTGTTGTGAATCATAATGACTCGGGAGGGCTATAAATTCCTTAACTCGTAAGAATCACATTGCACTATTGGGTGAAAGAAAAGTAGTCCATAGAGCAATGCAAATATATAGGGAGATAAGATTTGACGGGTATAAATTGGTGATTTTAGGATGAAAGGCTAGAATCATAATCAATTTAATATAGTGTTTGGAACCTAAAGCTTGGTTAGCCCCAATTGAGGGCTTACGTGGGTATTCTTAGGTGATAGACTAGAATCTACCCAACATAACCAAGGATTTCGGAACTTAACACTAGGTTATCCAATATTTTTTATGCACTCGGAAGAGGGTAAGGAATATATATGCTCCTATTTATCACAAAACCATATCTTAAATTTTTAAACATTTGATTCCTACACTGATTACAATCTCATTGCAAGGAGAAGGATTTTTCATAAAATTTGAACTCTTCTACATAAAACTAGTTTAGAAATATTTAGCATTTCCTTTAAGTATAGAAATAGAATTAGTCTATATTAGTTACTTCTATATACATTTTCAACCTTAATTCTTAGATAAGTTACATGCAGTTTAAGTTGAGTTATACTGAGTCAATAAAAAGTGTTTTTTCTTTCTTGTGGGATCAATACTAGGGATCCCATTAGAGCCTTATATTACTTGAAACAATACATGCACTTGCGTAGTATTTCTAATGTGTAAAATTGAATAGTGAAATATAAAAGTAATTGCACATTAAGCACACACAAATTGCCAATTAGGGGATCAAGTTTTTGGCATCGTTGTCAGAGATTGCAATGAAACTTTTGACTTAGAAAATTTAAGTTGAGTTATAGACTTATTTTAGGAATATTATAGTGTTGTTTACCGGTATAAGTGCTTTTTTTGTGTTAAATATATTTTTGAACAATTTTAAGTATTTTTAGTACCTTACAATTTTTAGTTGGAACAAACTATAAGAAAAATTCAAAAACAAAAAGAAATTCATAATTTAAAAGAAACGGCGCACAACTTAGATACTCAAATTACTGTAAATGAACAGTATCATGTACAAATATCTTTAAGGGATTATGTAAAACCTACAACAGATAAAATTCACCTTAGTACACAAATCTCTGCTATAGCGGCTAACTCATTTAATCTGAAACCAACTATAATCCAAATGATACAAAATAATCAGTTTGAGGGAACTCCATCTAAAGATCTAAATTTATACCTAGCAATTTTTCTTGAATCATGTGCTACATTTAAATATGATAGCATATCAAATGACACTGTTAGACTTAAACTTTTTCCATTTTCCTTAAAAGATAAAGCTAAGATGTGATTAAACTCTTGAGTACATGGATCTATCAAAACTTAGGGTGATTTAGTGCAAAAATTCCTAGCTAAGTATTTTCCACCTTAAAAAATTGCTAAGATTAGAAATGATATTATCTCATTTACACACTACGAAGATGAGTCAATATACAAGGCTTGGGAACAATTTAAAGAACACCTTAGGAAGTGCCTACATCTTGCTTTGCTCGACTGGTTAATTATTCAAACATTTTACAATGGGTTAGTATGATCCTTTAGATCTATTATTGATGTTGTTGTTGCTGGTTTATTAATGTCATAACCATTTGATGATGCATATTCTTTAATTGAAGAGATGACTAAAGAGATGACTACAAATTGACTACAAATAACTTTCAATGACCCTCTAAAAGGGTAAATCCTAAGAAAATAGTCAGTGTTCATGATAATGATGTAATTTCTATTTTTGCTTCTCAAGTTGTCACAATATCTAGAAAGTTAGACTAATTTAGAATGAACTTATCTTAATTACCTCAAGTAATTGAAGAAAACTTATTCAGAAAAATGATTGATTCTCAATCACAATCATTTAAGACTTTGAATGTAATTACTAATAAGCCCAATAACTCATATTCTAACTACTATAACCTAAGTTAGAAGAACCCTCCTAGCTTTAATTGTAATAATACTTCTGGGGTTGGAAACCAGCAATGGGTAAACAATCAAGTGAACCCGTTCAGAAACTGGATTAACTAGGGTAGCAATAACTATAGAACTTCTTATCCTGCTAGCTTTAACAATAACTAACAATTTAAGGAGAAGAAATTGTTTATAAAAGAAGTGGTGTTATATATGGAGAATCAATTACAAAGTTAAAGTGATGCAAGTAGAAATATTGAGAATCAACTGGGACAAATTGCTAACTCGCTTAGCAATAGGCCTCAGGGAACTCTTCCTAGTAATATTGAATTTAATTCTAAATATAAAAATAAAGAAGAAGTTCAAGCTGTCTAACTCAAGAATGGAACAAAATTAAATGTTGGAATTTTAAAAGAGACTAAAATTTAGAAAGGGATAGAGGAAATTGAAAAACATAAGGAAAATGTTTCTAAGAATTTGGAAAAACCTATCTCTCCAACTAAAATTAATTTAGAAAACCTTCACCTCCATTCCCTTAAAAACTTAGAAAGCAGAAGTTGGATCAACAATTCTCAAAGTTCCTTGAGATATTCAAGAAATACCAATAAATATTCCTTTTACTGAAGCTTTAGAAAAAATGTCAAGTTATGTTAATTTTATGAAAGATA
Source organism: Phalaenopsis equestris (assembly GCF_001263595.1). Lineage (NCBI taxonomy): Eukaryota > Viridiplantae > Streptophyta > Magnoliopsida > Asparagales > Orchidaceae > Phalaenopsis > Phalaenopsis equestris. The sequence continues at coordinate 293,625 of NW_018164986.1, read as the reverse complement.
TCTTAAATAAGAAAAGAAAGTTTAATGATCATGAAACTATGGCACTAAGTGAAGATTTTAGTATCATAATTCAGAAAAAGATTCCTAAAAAACTTAAAGATCTGGGTAGCTTTACTATTCCTTGTGCAATAGGAGAAAGATTCTGTGGAAAAGCTCTATGTGTTTTAGGAGCTAGCATTAACCTCATTCCCTTATCGATATTTATAAGGTTAAGCTTAGAAGAGATTTCTCCCACAACTGTAACCCTTCAGATAGCTGATTGATTTATCACTTATCCTAAGGGGGTAATAGAAGATATGCTGGTTAAAGTGGATAAATTTATCTTTCATATAGATTTTATTGTGTTAGATATGAAGGAAGATAAAGAAATAAAGAGACATTTTCTTGCTACTGGACAATAAATGATATATGTTTAGAAAGGAGAGTTAACCATGGAGTTAATGACCAGGAAGTTACATTTAATGTGCTAAAATATATGAAGTATCCAACTAGAGAAAAAGATGATGAATGCTTCCAGATGAAGATAATTGATTATTTAAGTAGTAAATATTTCCAAGAAAATTTTGAGAATAAGATGAAACACCTGAGTTAAAAGAAGAGATTGAAATGGACTTTCACGATGAATTGAAAATGTTATTTTTTGAGGACTCAAATTATGTTCAGGAGAAGTTTCAAATTTTAGAAACTTTAGAAAATAGTAAATCTTTAATCCCATTTATTGAAGAGCCTCATGAACTTGAGATGAAGGTACTTTCTACACATTTAAAGTTTGTTTTTCTAGGAAACTCATCTACACTACCTATTATAATATCCTTAGATTTGACTCAAATTCAAGAAGAAAAAATATTGGAAACTTTGAGAAATTATAAGTCTTTGGATGGACGTTAGCAGATATTAAAGGTATAAGCCTTTAAATTTGTATGCATAGAATTTTAATGGAAGATAACTATAAGCCTAAGGCAGATCCTCAAAAGAGATTGAATCCTATCATGAAAAAAGTTTAAAAAATGAAATTTTAAAGTGGATGGATTCTATAATCATCTACACTTTTTCTGACAGTACTTGCTTTAGTTTGATTCACTATTTCCTAAGAAAGGAGAAGTGAATGTAGCTGTAAATGAACACAATTAATTAATTCCAACAAGATAAGTCATTAGGTGGCAAATTTATATTGATTATAGAAAATTAAATCTTACCACAAGAAATGATCACTTTACTCTACCTTTTCTTGGACCAAATGTTGGATAGGCTAGCTGAGTATTAATATTTTATTTTTTGTATGGATATTCAGGATACCACCAGATACCTATAGCTCATGAGGATAAAAAAAATACAACATTCACTATTCTCTATTGAAATTTTGCTTCTAGAATAATGCCTTTTAATTTATGCAATGCACCTGTAACTTTTCAAAGGTGCATGATGTCTATTTTCTATGATTTAATTGAGAAAAGAATTGAAGTTTTTATGGATGAATTTTCAAGTTTTAGAACCTCCTTTGATTCTTGTTTAGATCATTTAACAAGAGTTTTAAAACACTGTGAAGATACAAATATGGTTTTCAATAGAAAAAATGTCAATTTATGGTTAGAGGAAGAGTTGTTTTAGGGCATAAAATTTCTGAAAAAAGTATGGAGGTAGATCCAGCTAAAGTACAAGTTATTAATAAACTACCTCCTCCTACTACACTGAGAGGAGTTAGGATTTTTCTAGGATATGTTGGATTTTACAAATGCTATATTAAAGATTTTTCAAAAATTGTCAGGCCTTTATGTCTTCTTTTGGAGAAAGATGCAATATTGGATTTCAACTAGGAATTCCTACATGCCTTCAATTTATTGAAGAAAAAATTAACCACCACACCTATTATTGTTTCAACTGATTGGGGGAGTCCATTTAAGTAGATGTGCAATGCGAGTGAGTATGCAATTGGGGTTGTGTTAGGGCAAAAATATAATAAAAATTTTTAAAGTTATATACTATGCTAGTAAAACTCTTAATGAACTTCAGAAAAATTATACTAGTACTTAAAAGAAACTATTGACAATAGTATATGCTTTTGATAAATTTAGACTAAACCTAATTGGAGCAAATTATATAGTTCATACTGATCATTCTACGATTAAATACCTTATGCATAAGAAGGCTACTAAACCAAGTCTGATTAGATAGGTTCTTCTGATTTAAGAATTTAATTTCAAGGTAATTGATAGGAAGGGATCTAATAACTAAATTGATACTCATTTATCAAGTCTAGAACATGAAATTTTTTGTAATTTTGAAAATGAAATCAATGAATATTTTCTTGATAAACAATTATATGTTACTTCTGAGTGATGTATTCCTTGGTATGCTGACATTTTTTATTTTATAGTAAGTGATATTGTACTTGTCGGATTAACATACCAACAACAAAAGAAATTTGTATATGAAACCAAATCTCACTTTTGGGATAACCCATATTTATATAAAAAATGTAAGGATCAAGTTAATTGTAGCAGTGCACCATTTGAAGAAACCCAAAAAATTATTCAGAAATATCATGATTCTGAATTTGGGTATCTTCAAATGTCCCTCAAATTCAAGAAATTATTCAGAAATATTTAACTTAAGGGACATCTGAATTCTTAATTTTGATATTGAAGAAACCCAAAAAATTATTCAGAAATGTCAAGTTAATCGTAGTGATGTACCATTTGATAGAACTGTATTTAAGATCTTAAAATATCGATTTTATTGTCCTACTTTATTTAGGGATGTTAATATTTATGTAAGAATATATGATCAATGTCAGCGAGTAGACAATATTTCTAAAATGAATGAAATGTCCCTAAATTTTACTTTAGAACTTGGATATTTTGATGAATGAGTTTAGATTTTATGAGACCATTTATAACATCTTCGGGTAACATATATATATATATATATTAATTACTGTGGATTATATTTCTAAATGGATAGATGCAGTTGCCTTACCCTGCTGTGATACTCAAAGCATTGCAAAATTTTTAAAGAAAAATATTTTTAGTAGTTTTGGAATAGCAAGAGTAATTATTACAGATGAAAAAAGTCATTTTTTAATAAGAGAATATAAACATTAATTGAAAAATATGGAGTTAAACATAGAATTGTCGTTGCTTATCATCCTCAGACTAGTGGTACAATAGAAGTTTCTATTCATGAAATTAAAAGAATATTGGAAAGAATAGTTAATCTTAAAAGAAAGGATTGGTTTGCTGTACTTGATAATGCGTTATGAGCCTTTATAAATGCATATAAAACTCCTATATGAATGTCACCGTAAAGGCTCAGATTTGGAAAGACTTGTCATTTTCTAGTAGAACTTGAGCATAAAGCTTATTGGGTGATTAAAAGAATTTAATTATAACTTGAAATATGTTGGCAAGAAATGATTATTGCAATTAAATGAGCTCGAGGAACTTAGAAATGAATATTATGAAAATGCAAAAATTTATAAGGAAAAGATGAAAATTTGACATGATCAAAAGATTGTAAAAAATCATTTTTGAACATGGATAAAAAGTTTTAATATAATACAAGATTAAAGTTATTTCCTGGAAAACTTACGTCAAGGAGGTCAACACATTTATTGTAATAAAAGTCTATCCATATGGTACTGTGGATATTAAAAACCCGAAAACTGAAATGTTATTTAAGGTAAATGGACACGGACTAAAACCTTACATTGGTGGAAACAGACATATATTCGATGAAATTCTAATGTTAGGTCAACCAATGTAACTATTGTGTATGTCGGGCCGACGGTGTTAAACCAAACACTTCGTGGGAAGCAACCCATGATTATATGTGTCGATTGATTTATGTTATTTATTATGATAAGTTTTATAGTTGTGTTGTTATATTGATATGTATTAAGCGTTAATGATATCTACATGATGAGAAGAAGCACAAAACACTATTTTAATGATCTAGATGAGGTTGGGACATGTTAAATGAATGTTAGGCAAAGCGGTGTTGATTCTAGCACTGGCGCCAAAGCGCCAAGTTGCAGAAATGGTCGGCGCCTAAGCGCCCAAACTAGCGCCTAGGCGCCAAAGTTCGGTAACCCTAAATTAACTACCCAATAGAGTTTTAAATCAGTTATTTCCCCTTAAAACTTTCAAAAACTCGAACCAAAGTCATAGGGATTGAGTTTTTTTTTTTTTTTTGCATTTGAGAGTGTTTGTGAAGATATTATGGCATATAGATAAATGGGAAGCAAGGTAATGGTATTTTTTTTTATAGAAAAACGTTTGTCAACGAAGATGCACATACTTAGTTTAATGGATTTCTTATGGCGAATAAACTGATTAAAGAAAGAGGATTTGTTTCCCTTGGTGGTCAACTAGAAAAGGTAATTGCTCAAAGATGCTAGGAAATGTTTTGTTGCACTACCGTTGCTGCTGTTATTTCTGTAGCTAAGGAGTTCTATGCAAATCTTCTAGAATTCATCAAGGCTTAGTCTTTGTTAGAGGCAAGTTGGTACCATTCAGTCCAACGAGTATCAACAAATTATTTCTTTTGGAGAATGTGTCTATCTGATGTTATGCAAATTTTGTCCCAACCAAAGAAAAATTGGACAAAATTTATAGATTCCTTACTAATAGTGAAGGAACTTGGAGAATGAGGAATGAATCAAATGCAAAATTTTTTGCTTTAAAGTTAAACTTAACCTCAAAATCTTGGCATTTCTTCATTGCTGTCAAGTTGTTTCCTACTACAAACCACAGGAGCGTATCAAAGTAAAGTGCTATCTTAAATTACTACATTCAGAGTGGTAAGTCAATTGATGTAGGGATGCTAATTTTTCGATCCATAATTAGCTTTTCATTAAATGGAATCATTAAGACGCTAGAACATCAAGCTGTTATATTTTCTTTATGAATTCAAGCCCAAGTACTCAATGAGAATTGGGAAAAGGTACTTCTTCCTTGGAAGCCCATGAACCAATTCGTTGTGATGTGTGACACCATTGATATTCTAGCAATGAATGGTGGTAAATTTTACATGGATCAGTCTTCTTCTTGCCCTTCCACATCATCATTAAGGGCACGACGAGTTGCCAACATTGCAGGAGTAGAAGAAAAGATTAACAAGTTAGAGTAGGAAATAACAATTATTCATACCTAAATTAACAACATCTCAGATCAATTTTGACCATCTGGACTAGCATATTAAGCTTCAAGCAGATCATTTTGCAAATTTTTAGGAGGCCCAAATAAGGGTGTATCAGAAAATCAAGTGGATCGGAGAAGATTATGCAAAGGAATTTCCTCACTATCTTCTTTATAATCTATATATGCACCACTAGTCGTTGAAACATAATGTCGAGGAGAATAATATTAATGAAGAAAATGAGTAGTGGCCTTTATGTGTGTAACTCTAATATTTAGATGTCTGTGTTTGTGTATTGAACTCTAACTTGAAGGTGTCTGTGAGTCTATATGTTTGTATGTTTGTGAGTTGATTTGACTATTTTCTAAAACTGATTATCAGTTTATGTAGGACCTATGATTGTTTGTTTGTTTAGAACTGATGAATGTGACTAGTTTATGTGTATTTTGATGTGTTTGTTAGTATGATTCGATTTTTAGTGTGCTTTATCTATAATTAGGTGAAGATGTTTTTAGGTTAATTGATGTGATTAGGATTGTTCCTATTTAAGTGTCGAATGTTTGCAAAAGTTGGGAGAGGTTCAAAAAATGATAAATTATCAAAATGAATATTGAATTGACCAAATTAAGACCCAGAACCTTTGTTGTACGATACTTTTCTCTAAAAAGAAATTAAAAAATTAAAACCTGGGCACTGGCACCTAGGCACTGAAAGTTGGCGCCTACGCTCCAGTATTCCGAGAGCAGGGCGCCTAAGCACCAAAATTAGGTGCCTAGGTGTCGAATTGGCTGAACTGATAATTTATCGAAAAATGGGCCGGTTCACACCATTTTTATCGCTCGAATCACTTCTTTCTCCCCAACTCATCGCAAAAGCACCCTAGGGCTTCCCATAGATCGCGATTTTTGAAGCTTTTGGACTCAAAAACTCCATATTTCTTCTTCTTCGGGTAAGATCTAAACTTTTCCATATAATTTTTCTTATTTCACCATGAATTCTTTAACATTGTGAAAATGTCAAAAATCAAAAATTTTTTGAGAAATTAGTGGAAAATCCATGGCAAAGAGCTTCTCAGTTTGGAGAAAGTGTGTAGGAGTCTAAAGAATATGTATTTGGAATTTATTTGGATTTTAATTCATTTTTTGTTAGATTTCATATGACTCCTAAAACCAAGAGGGGGAAAAGAAAGGAAGTTTTTGATCACAAGAAATTTGTTAGCCTGAAAGCACATGATCGATACAATGATGTATTCATGACAAAGAAGTTGATAGCAGAACAAAGTTTCGCCAATTCGAGAGGGGCTTTAGAGAATTTGATAGTGGCACGACACTGGGAAAGTTTATGCCACTTTACTGTCGTAGCAATTATTTCAGTTGTGCGTGAGTTTTATGCTAACCTCTCTGAGATTTCCTATGAATCTGTGATAGTCGGGAGAAACGAGTCTACTTCACTGTGGAGGGTATCAACGCTCTATATTGGTTTGGGGATGTTTCAGACTGTTACTATTATGATTTCAATCCTACTGAGTCAGAGCTCGAAGAGATTATAGCATTTATGACTGATTGAAGGGGAACATAGAAGATAAAAAATGAACAGAAGGTAAATTTCTCTTCTTCTTATTTGAATGTGCAATCAAAGGCATGGCAATGAATGAGGGATTTCTCATGTGTCGATGAGAATGAATGAAAGACGAGGAAAATGATTGACAAAAGAAAAGGTCAAGAGTCATATGATCTTAAATTCTTTTTTAATTTAATATTAGTATTTTAGCAATTTATGAAGACGATGATGATGATTATTATTATTCTCTAAATTATTGTGGCCCAGACACACCCCTAACGAAGTCCAATTTGAATGTGAATGTGCTCATTTGAATGATTTCGACGATATGGATGTACTCGTGCAATCTCTTTCACAGAATGACGCTCTGAAGTAAACTTTTACATGAAAGAAAATTTCATGTATTAAAACTTGAAATGGATGAGTCCACGTGAAAATATTTTCAAATCATTGTTGAACTTATCACATGTTTCTTCTTACATAAAAATAATCACGATGCATCATATAACTTGAAATTTCAAACACTACAATGATCAGAGACAAAATAATAATTTTGGGGTTCATTTGAATTAAGCTGAATTTTGATTTAATTTTAGGTTTCAATTTAAGTTGATTGGATTCAAATTTTAATTTATTAATTTTAATTTTTGTTCAAATAATTTTAGCTTTAGATTTGAATTACGATTGACTTAAATTTTGGTTTAAGCGGAGTTCAAGTCGTGGATGATCAAAGTTCAATTTAATCATCTAGTGACACCATGATATTAGATATTAGTCGAGGAGAATAATTGAATAAAAGTGTGGTTAAAATTTAGCTGTGTGATATGTAATTTTAATTGATTCGGGTGCTATGGATGTAATTACCCCTTCATTATGTTTACTCAACCATAAATTTCACCAAGCCTTTTAGTTCATGATCATCTTGAGCCGAGAAACTGGATTTTTGGTTCTCAATTTGTTTGTATTATTTTTTATGCTTGAACGATTGTTTTTTTTTTAATCGATTTGGACGTGAGCTTTTTTATCTCTACTGTATCTTAAGTTACATTCTTTGATTGTATATTTTCATATTACATTTAAAAATACGTATTTGGGAACCAAATTTGATTGGTTAAGAAGGTGACATAGCAAGTAGAATCCTTCATTCAACCACAAGCAGAGTTAGAAGCGCAGTAATCGCCATTTAGGGCTCGTTTGGGTCAGCTTATAAGTGCGGGCGGCGTTTTAAAATCGTCATTGTGCTGTTTGGATGATGCTACGTTCGGATAGATTATTAGGAAACACATTTTTCATTTTTTTTTGGGTCAGCTTATAAGTGCGGGCGGCGTTTTAAAACCGTCATTGTGCTGTTTGGATGATGCTACGTTCAGATAGATTATTAGGAAACACATTTTTCATTTTTTTTATTAAACGGGGCAGTGGAATTGATCCTGCGGGCCACGTCTCGAATCAACATTTGAAGGTTATTTCCTCCAGTGCCCCTTCTGGTCTCCGTCTTCTCCCTCGCATCGATCGAGCCCTCACACCCTTCTGGTCAAAGTATACGTTGCAAGAAAGAAGTTTGGACAACAATTTCGCAATGAGGGCAGTCAAAGGATCTCTGCCTCGATCGAGAACCACTCAACTGAGGCTGGGATCCAGCCGACGACGAAGGGAGATCCAGCGGCTAGGTGTCAGTTGGTGACGAAAGAAATGACGCGAGTAAGGTGAGTGCGAGTGAGGCGCTAGGTAAGTTGTTTGGTTGGTTTCGTGAAGAAGAAAACGGGAAGTGAGCTCGGCTGTATGGGTGGTCGACGCGAGGAGAATTCATCATAGAGGTTTGTCGAGGGGGTTGTTCAGCAGCAAGGCATCGGTGATGGGCCCGAACGAGAGCGGCGGGGGTTTCTCGCGAACACCCTAGGGCATGCCGAGCGTGCATGAGGGAGAGGGGAGTTAAAAGAAAATAAATTCTTTTTATTTTTATATTTATTGATTTTACCCCAATTTGTGTATTTTTGGATCGTGCAAAAAATCATAGCAAAATATGTGTCATTGATGGCTAAAATCAATGTTCCAAATGGGCTCGCGTTGTCTGTTTCGCTATCCGAGGTTATCTGGATAACTTCATCGACGATGACCCAACCGAGATTCGATTCAGGTCAACTTAGGTTCAATCTGATTATTTATCCAAAAAGAGCCTCAAATTAGTTATTTTCTAAACGAACAAACAAACAACTAGCCAGCTTATTCAGATTTGAGGATGTTATTTATCCAGAAATAACTACAAATCAATTATTTTTCAAACTCATGAATCAATGCCATCTAACTTATTCTGATCAGCTATTTATTAATAAATTATCAAAATAAAGTGATTATCCATATGAACTGCAGCTGCCCCAACGACCTTTATCGTGAAAAAAAAGTATTTGCGGCTGGATTTCGAACCAATAATTGATAACTTACGCGTACTTGACTCGCTCGTTTTTCCTGCCAAATGCAGTCCGAGCTCGAATATTCACGGAAGATTCTCTAACACGGATAACTTTAGTTCAAAAGCAGTCTTAACCATCTGCTTCACAATAATCCTTGGGTCAACGAAAGAATAGGGTTCCGCTGTTATACTCAATGATTCTATCATCCCACGCAATTATCTACGCGCTCGATGTTAGTTCAAAGTTGACGCGAACTATGACTACGTGACGTTTTCAGTTAGTGCGAGATGACGCAGGAGATGGAAGTAATCGAATTCTTATTATGGGAAATGTCCCATAGAAGAGCTTCATTAAAATAAATTAATATATAAGTTTAAGTTAATTCTTTGATTTACGCTAACATTTTTTCCTATCGTCAGATCCGCGCTGATCCAATTCAAAATAAGCTGAATTGTAAAACAAGTATCAAATATCAAATTTGTAGACGTGCGTTTATGACTCAAATGGGTATATTTGAGGCAGCTGTAGCTTAGACTTTTTACTTTTTCACTTAAGGATAAGACTAAGATGTGGTTAAATTTGTTAGCACCTGGATCTATTAGAACTTGGGGAGAACTTTCACAGAAATTTCTATCAATATTTCTCTCCATCCAAAACTGCTAAACTTAGAAATGACATAACATCATTTTGTCAGATTGATGGAGAGTCGATATGTGAAGCTTGGAAGAGATTTAAAGATATTCTTAAGAAGTGCTCACATCATTCATTACCAGATTGGTTGATAATTCAAACTTTTTGCAATGGATTAGTGGGATTTCTTAGATAGATTATAGATGCTGCGACTGTTGGTTCTTTAATGTCAAAACCTTTTGATGAGGCTTATTCATTAATAGAAGAGATGGCTACCAACA
>NW_018164986.1:281312-282288 GCF_001263595.1 Phalaenopsis equestris | reverse complement strand
GAAGAGCTATGATAGATGTTCAAAAGGGAGAATTAACTATGAGAGTTAACGATCAAGAAGTGACTTTTAACATTGCAAAATCTATGAAATACCCTGCTGTTGAAAGAGATAATGAATGTTTTCGCATGGAAAATAGTGAACATCTATTGAATGAGCATTTTAAAGAATATTTTGAAGAAAAAAAAAAGATTTTGTAGACAAATTTGAAGTTATTTTGGACGAAATAGAAAATGAAGAATTAGATTATGTTCAAGAAAGATTTGAGATGTTGGATATTAAAAGAAATGCTGATAAGAATCTAGTTCCGTCAATTATAAAACCTCCTGAACTTGATTTAAAAACATTGCCTAACCACTTGTAGTATGTGTTTCTAGAAAACTCATCTACATTATCTGTTATTATATTTTCAGAATTAAATGATTTGCAAGAGCAATGACTTTTGGATACATTAAAAAGATATAAGAAAACTTTTGGTTGGAACTTAGCTGATATTAAAGGAATCAGTCCTTCGATCTGTATGCACAGAATTATACTGGACGAACAATATAAACCAAGAGTTGATCCACAAAGGAGATTGAACACAATGATGAAAGAAGTAGTCAAAAAGGAAATTTTAAAATGATTGGATACTGAAATTTTATATCCTATTTCAGACAGTTCTTGGGTAAGTTCAATTCATTGTGTTCCTAAGAAAGGAGGGGTGACTGCTGAAGCACAAGAGAATAATGAATTAATACCTATCAGATAAGTTATTGGTGGCGTATTTGCATTGATTTGTCGGCACTATTTTTGGTGTGGAGTTTGCCCGTAAGAAGCTGTCGGTCATCGGAATTGAAATCCCGTTGCCCGCTTCGGAAGGACGTTAAAAAAATAAATTTTGAAAAAGATGAAGTCAAACTGACCCCATAATTTTCATAGTTTAAATGAAAGAGCGCTTTACCTCAAACCCTGTATCTATCCCGAAGGATGAACACAA
>NW_018164986.1:272933-275608 GCF_001263595.1 Phalaenopsis equestris | reverse complement strand
TATTGTGAAGATATGGTGTACCCTAGTTCCAAGTCAATACCCAGGGTCAATCCTAAAGCCAAGTAATCCTATAGGGATTCTTCTTGAATTCTCTTATAATGATCTTACCTACTAAATGCTAGAGGTTAAGATCAATATGTGGAATTTCAAGTTGAGTAAAAAGAAGAGTTTTGAATTTCTAATGGTGGGGGTACCTTTTCTAATTTTCTAAGACTAGTCAATAGGAAAGTCCTATGGCTAGACCTAGGCTATTAAAGAAGTTTCTAGACCTCAACCAAAAGTGAGGTCAACATGATTATAAAAAATTAAACACTTCCACTAGGAAAGATCAATTCCCTTTACCATTCCTAGACCAAATATTGGATAGACTTATTGGGCACAAATATTTTTATTTTTTAGATTGATATACCAGCTACCATCAAATTCCTATTGCTCCTGAGGATCAAGAAAAGACAACATTTACTAGTCCTTTACCCTCTTACAAGTGCATAAAGAACATTGGCTAATCAAGAGTTAAGTTCCCAAATCCTTAGTTAGGTTGGGAAGATAGTAGCTCTCACTCTAGAGTTCCCACTATCCTTCTGCTTGGAGCCTGACATATAGCCTTAGGTTTCCAACTTCTTAATCAAATTAGAGGTTCCATCCTGTCACTCTAGACTCACCAATTTATGCCCATCAAAAATTATTTCCCTATTTATTTGCACATAACCAGATGGATAACATTCTCATCCATGAGATCAAATGTGATTCTTATTTAGTTGAGGAAAGCATAACCCTTATTGATCATTTTGTTTCACAATAAATTTTAACTTAACAAATGACCAAATTGATTAAGTAAATGAAGTTTGAAGTTTGAATCATCATAATTATGAAACTAAAGCACTTCTAAAAAATTCAATTCTTCACATGTTATTTCTCATTACAGGGAGGAAGACAAAGTAAATTACTCAGATCTTATGAGGAAGATACAATAAAACATGAATTTATATATAAAAATAAGTTTACACAGCAAGAACAAGGAAAACAAATAAAGTACAAACTACTTATCTCAATCTCCTCCCCAATCAAATCCTTTAAAGTTCCTTTGAATCACTCTCTCCTTACAATATCACTCAATTCTCTCTTAAAATGTAATGAAGAAGAAATCTCTCACTTCCTCTCTCCCCTTACAACTCTAAGAGACTATCTTCTCTTTCACTCTTCTTCACTTTTTATCCTCTTCACTTCCTTTTTTCTGCCCCCTTTTTCTTAATAAAATCATTATTATATAGTATTGGGAAAAAATTCTAAGAGTTACCTTTGGCATCTTTTCAAAATTCATCCAAATTCAATGAATTTAGGAAGAAACTGATTCTAACACTGAGGCACCTTACTGTGGTGCCTAAGCTCTACCGTTTATGTAAACAGCCGCTTAGGAGCCAGATCTTGGTGCCTAAGTGCCAGGTCAACTTTTACAAATGGCTTCTTTTTGAAGCCAAATTCCTTCCTTCTTGCTTCTTTTAGTTCCAATTGCCCCAACTTATTGTTCCTAGAATGAAAACATAGAATTACCTTCCATTAAAGAGTAATTTCACTAAAAATAGGCATTAAATGTTTAAATTAAAGTAGCATATTTTTAGACATGTCAAAATCCTTAAACTTAATTGTTACTTGTTCTCAAGTGACTTCACTATAATATATATATATATATATGAATGTCACTATGCTAAAGAGATTTGGGGCATTACTGACAAATATTTTGGTGTGGTATGGCCTTAGGTTTTTGAGGTCAAACACATCCTCTTGATTTGGAAAGATTATCTATTGCTCATGGTAAGCTTGAGAATTTTTCTCTCACTATTTTTGGGTTCCCGTGGATGGACAAAAATAGTTTTAAGTACCAAAATTTGCCCCCCTCCTTCATTAATATTTCTTATATTTTATCACACTATTTTAAATTAAGCAGAAATTTTCTGTGTGAAGCCCACGACATTGGTTCTTCTACTATCAGGAGGCCTCTAGTTTTTAGGTGGCAACCTCCTGATGCTGGCTGGGTCAAAATCAATGTTGATGGTAGTTGGTCCAACACTGCGACTGGGCTTGGTGGTGTTTTTAAAGATAGTTTGGGCAATACTTTATGTTATTTTGCTTCTCTTGTTATTGTAGAATGCCCTCTGGAATATGACTATTGAGTTGTTCTCCTTGCGGTACAGATGGCTTCTATTTTTCAGTTTTCTAAATTTTATGTCGAATCTGTTTCTAGGATACTTTACCAAATTCTTTCTAAATCTCAACAGCCCCCTTTGAATGTGGTAGGCATTATTAATAGGATTTTTTTCATTATATCCACTAACAACCTCAGGATGTGCTTGAGTTTTATTGTTAGGGAAGGCAATACACTTGTTGATTGGTTGGCGAGATTGGGTAGTTCTAATATTCTGGTTGGATTACAACCATCAGGTGTTTTGAGAAGGCTTCTTAATGAGAATAATTTGAGAGTCCCTCCCCTTTATTAGGATTTTGTCTTTATGTCTGGGGAGCCATGTTTGGTTTTAATATTAATGTTTGGCTTTACTTTCTGTTGCACCTGTCTTCTGTTTTTTGTCTCATTTCAAATGGTTAATGGTTGCTCGGGTATGATGTTGCGGGATGCTGTCTCTGTTAATGCCCTTATTAAAATTATAATTATATATATA
>NW_018164986.1:260752-272872 GCF_001263595.1 Phalaenopsis equestris | reverse complement strand
GTATTATGGTAGTGGGTTTCGCTTAGGTGATCTAAAATTTTTGTTTTAGAATTATAATAGTCTAACTTAGAAAATGTTTTAGTAAAATAGATGATATCTAAGGTATCAGAATATTTAGTATTAAATTTATGAATAGTGATTTTCTATTTAATTTAGACATAGTTGAAATTTCTCCAACTTTGGATTTATAGACAAATATTAATTTCAAAATTTATGAATTCTATATTGAAAGTAATTTTCACTAATAATTTCAAACATTAAGTATAAAATTGATTTTAAGTTTCCTTTCTTAGAAAAATTCAAGTAAAATAAATTTTTAATTATGTCATATTCCTTAAGCTTCTCCTCCCTTTTTTTAAACTTAACATTTCTTTTCTTTTCTTTCTTTTCATTTTATTTTTCTTTTATTTTTCTTTTTCTTTCAATATTTTTTTAGTCCCTATTTTTTTAGGTGAGGATTACTATATCTAGATAGACCATTAATGACTTTGAATTTCACTATCCATTTTCTAAATTTAAGAACTTATTTTTTATCCTTAACTTATGATCTTGTATTAGTTTCTTAAAAAGAATTTTCATAGAATCTAAATTATTTAACAATTATTATTCTTAAAATCCTTATTTTTTTGAAAATTCAATTTTTCATACTATAAGTAGTAAAATCATTTCTCTAATATTTTTTACTAAATATCTTAACATTAGTTTCAACCTTTTTACTAACTTTTCTACTAAGTTTTTCAATATCATTTTTAAAAATCAAAAGTTTTATAATCCTAATGATAACACTACATACCAAAGATTATTTTGAAATTATACCATTGAGGAAAAATAAAGCTCAATTTTCAAAAGTTTTTCTCCCTCCCCCAAACTTAAATTTTAAACAGGATAAAACATTCACTGCATAAATGTTGGTAGGAAGAAAATAATAAATACAAATTATAAACTGACCTTATATACAGGGTTTTAACATTAAATCATGCAGGCACAAATTGGAAAGGCAGGCGTATAAAAGTAAGTAAAGCTTCATTAAACATGATATATCAGAAATACTTGCTAAGTAAAGGACTACTCTAAACATAAGAATAAATTTAAAAATAGACAGTAGTGTAGTAAAAACAGATAGTAAACAATCCAAAAACACAAATATCAAATCATAACAACATGTTCAATACAACAGTCTAATATAGACACATAATCCATAGAAATGCAATCAAATACCACAGACATTTAAGTAAACTACATCCAACAAAAATAATAATACAATTACTCCTCATCCTAATCCATATGGGTCTAGGGTTCATATTTTGGAAATGAAGGACTAGATGGAAATTGAACATCCTGATCTTGTTGAAGAAAACTAATCAGAAAGGTATTGAAACTCATATCATAATCATGTTGGAGTTTTAAATATCACTGAACGTGATTAAAATTATCAACAATATCAGTCACTTTACCTTTTAGATATGCAATATCATGCACCAGTGCCAGATAATCACTATGAAGTTCATCAAGAGTGATTGAAGGGTGAGCAGTAGTACCTGAGGTAGATGGTCTGAAAGTGCAGGTAGAAGGAATATCTGAACTTCCACCCGTAGAACTCAATCCAACATGTTTTTCATATAAATGAACATTGGTCTGGCTAATGGGTTTAAGAGGTTGTAATAGCTCTTCCCAACTCTCATATCATACTCTTAATTGCTTACATAAAGTAAAAATCAAGGCAGGGTATCCTAAACCTCCAGTGGTTCCACCTTTAGAAGAAATGAGAATATTCTGATAAATCAGAGAGCCAATATCTATAGATTTCATTTGTTGAATGCAAAAGTTATAGGTTGCTCTCTCTTTAATCAATATCTTCTTCACAAGTTATTTATCATATAACTTCTATGCAACCTCGACAACGAACTTCTTTCTGTCGAATATCCCAAGACATAAGCTTCCTTTGGTGTTAGAAGCCATGACATTAAGAAATGGTGGATCCTCTTCCTCTAAAATGATTTTAAATTATTGAAAATGAGTTTTTTTTATAAGTTTCCTAGGAAAAAAATCATGTAAGAAGCACTAAAAGGAAGTTACTAGGGAGTTTTCAAACTGTGGCACCTAAGCACCAAATTTGAGCGCTTAAGCGCTAGGCTCTCTGTAATCTGGCACTGAGGCACTAGTTTTAGGCGCCTAGGTGATACACCTAAAATATATAGTGTTTTTAGACATATTTTTATACCTATTTTTGAGATAGTGCACTTTAATGGAAGATATTTGTTTGTTTTCATTCAGGTACAAGTGAAAAGGTGAAAAATGATAAAAGGAGTGAAAAAATCAAATTTGGAGCAAAGATGCAAAAATGGTGCAAAATTATTGAAGAGATATTTGAGGCACCTATTGGCTAAAATGGGTGGTTATAACCACCAAGGATGAAAATATAAGTAAAGAGCTTGTGAAAGGAGGCATCCCTTGGTAAATACATCGAATCAGGACACATTTTGAAGAGATACCAAGGCACCTCTTAGAAAATTATAAAAGGAAGTTGAGACTTTTTGAAGGGGGGTTCCTGAAAAATCTTAAGAAGTTCTGAAAAGTCCTTGAAGAAACTTTTGGAGAAAATTTTAGGCACCACAAATTTACTTTTCCTTTTTGTTTATAGTTTTAATTTGAGAGTTAAGAGTGTTGTAAGAGAGAATAGATTTAAAGGAACTTCAAGAATTTGGTGGAGGATTTGAGATAAGTTTTTATCTTTATTTTAAACTAATTTTTGTTTTAATTGAGACTTTTTGTTGGTTTGACAATGATTTCTACTTTTAAACTAAAGTGTGTTTTTATTTTCTCTGTGGATTCTGAATAGTTTTCTTTATCTTTTTCCTTAAAATGATAAGTAATTAAAGTGTTGGATGGAAGAAGTTGTGGAGAGTATTAATCTTTAATGTTGGAAGAAGTTGTGATGATTTAATTCCATGCACTTCATTTACTTTATGATATGACCCATCTAGATGTTAAGATTTGTTGTGAGAACATGTAAGAACTGGGTTGGTATTGTCTTAGTCAACAATTGGAAAGAATCACATGATATTGTATGAATATGAATGTAGTTCATATGATTGAGTGCAAATAAATAGGGATATAATCTTTGAAGGGTGTAGAAGGGTGTAATCTTTGAAGGGTGTAGAGTTAGAAGACTTTAGAGTGACAGACTAAAGCCCTCAACTTGGTTTATTGTTTAAGGTTTTGATAGGAGATGTTAGCCCCCAGGTGGAGGGAATCGAGGGAACTAGAGAGTGAGAGCTAGTATCTTTTCTGCCTAATCGGTCTTGAAAACTATTCAAATTTTAAATTAGCCAATGTTCTTTATAGAATCTCTCGTAAGGGTAAAGAATAATGTTGCTCCTATTAAAGAATAATGGGGTAAAGAATAATGTTGCTCCTATTTGGCACAACACAATTTGAATACTTCCACAACAATACTTCCCCAATAGAATTCCTATACGTATTTATGATTCATGATAAGGAGAAAGATATTTCGTATTCAATGCTTTTCTCTTACATAAACTCAAGTTATCTTTAATAAGTTTTTATTTCAAATATTAAAAATACTAATAAGAGTTCAATTTTCATTTTTAACAATCCCTGTGGGTTCGATATTTGGGGCTTAATAAAAAAGTTTTATATTACTTGATAACGATATGTATACTTGTGTACTATCCCAATATATATATATATATATATTAAGTTAAATGGTTAAACTCTTATTTTCTCAGGATCAAGTCTTTGGTACTATTGCAAAGTAAGGAAAGATAAGTGAAGAAACATAAGTGAAAAATATCATCAAAGATATTGTTATACTGTTGCATATAAATAGTCGGGATCAAGTTTTTGGTGCCATTGTTGGAGACGATTTCAAAAATTTATTGAAAATAAAATTTCTATTTTAGATTTTAGAAAGTCTTATTTAAACTTTAAGAGTTATTCTATCTTATTTTGTGTGTGTTTAGGAATATCTTATTATAGTATTTTATTTATAAAGTATTTTTATGTGTTTTATTTTATTTTATTTTATTGTTAGTGTATGTGTAGTTTAAATTCTAAAGGACTAGTGCCCTATGATTCTGAATTAGAAATAACTATTAAGAAAATAAAAAAAAAACAAAAAAATTAAAAAAATTACCGAAATGGCAGTTCAAAATAATCAAAATGCTGAAATTCATCAAGAATTTAGACCATTAAGAGATTATGTCAACCCTGTGGTAGATGAACTTCATTGTAGTATTCAAAAACCTATTATGGTGGCTAATTCATTTGAGCTTAAACCTGCTAGTATCCAAATGATATCAACTAATTAGTTTGGGGGATCACCAACTGAAGATCCAAATTTATATCTTACCAATTTTCTAGAATTACGCGTTACATTTAAATACGACGGTATATCAGATGATACCATAAGACTTAGATTATTTCCTTTCTCACTGAGGGATAAAGCTAAGATGTTGGTTGAATTCGTTAGCACCTAGATCTATTAGAACTTAGGGTGATTTAGCACAAAAATTCATTGCAAAATATTTTCCACCATAAAAAACTGTGAAGCTTAGAAATGATATTATATCTTTTAATCAGTTTGAAGGGGAATCTATATATGAAGCATGGGAAAAATTTAAAGATCTCCTTAGAAAGTGTCCACACAATGTTATACCAGATTGGTTAATAATTCAAACATTTTATGATGGATTAGCTGGGAATCTTAGACCTATTATCGATGCTGCTGCTGGTGGTTCATTGATGTCAAAACCATATCATGACGCTTATGCTTTAATTGAAGAAATGACTATAAATAATTTTCAATGGCCTTCTGAGAGGGTAAATCTTAAAAAAATAGCCAATATTCATGAATTTGATGCATTTACTATATTAGCAAATAAAGTTGCTGTAATTTCAAGGAAGTTAGAACAATTAGAATGAATTTTTCTCAACCAATTTCTATGATTGAAGAGAACTCATTAGGCCAAATGTTGGATTCTCAAGCATCATTATAAACTTTGAATGCCATAAATAACAAGCTAAATAACCCATATTCAAATTATTATAACCCAGGTTGGAAGAACCATCCTAATTTTAGTTGGAATAATACTTTAGGTGGTAGTAACCAACAATAGGAGAACAACTAAGTAAACCCATTAGGAAACTGGAACAACCAAGGGAATAATAATAATAGATCTACCTATCCTCCAGGTTTCAATAGTAATCCACAATTTAAGGAGAAGAAGTTATCTATTAAAGAAGTGGTGTCACAAATAGGAAATCAGTTAAAAAGTCAAGGAGTTACAGTTTAAAATATTGAGAATCAACTTGGGCATATAGAAAATTCATTAAGTAATAGATCCCAAGGAACACTTCCTAGTAATACTGAAATAAATCTGAAAGACCAGAATAAAGAGCAAGTAAAAGCCATTTAACTTAGAAGCAAAAGAGAGTTGGAAGGTAGGATTCAAATAGAAACTGAAGTAGAGAGAGAAGAAATTGAAGAATCAAAAGAGGACACTCCGAAAGACTCAGAAAGAACTATTTCTCCACTAAAAATTGACTTGGAAAAACCACCACCTCCATTTCCTCAGAGGCATCGTCAACAGAAGTTGGATAAACAATTTTCAAAATTTATGGAAATTTTTAAGAAGCTTATAATTAATATTCTATTTGCTGAAGCCTTAGAAAAAATGCCAAGTTATGTAAAGCTTATGAAGGATATTCATAACAGAAAAAGGAAGTTTGAAAATAATGAAATTGTTGCACTTAGTGAGAAGTACAGTGCTATAATTCAGAAGAAGCTTCCTGAAAAGCTTAAAGACCCTGGTAGTTTTACAATTCCATGTGCAATAAGAGACAAATTTTATGGGAAAAATTTATGTGGTTTAGGAGCAAGCATTAACCTTAAGCTATTATCAATATTTAAGAGATTGGGATTAGGAGAAATAACCCCTACTACTGTAACTCTACAATTAGCAGATCGTTCAATAACAAACCATAAAGGAGTTATATATGATGTCCTAGTGAAAGTGGATCAATCTTTCCTTTTGATTTCATTGTGATGGATATGGAGGAAGATAAAGAGATACCTATCATTTTAGGGAGCCTTTTCCTAGCCACAGAAAGAGCAATGATAGATTTGCAGAAGGGAGAATTAACAATGCACATCAATGTTCAAACAATTACTTTCAATATTTTAAGATCAATGAAATATCATGTAAAAGGTAGAGATGTTATAGAATGGATGTTATTAGATATCTGAGTGAATGCCACTTCAAAATTAATTATAAAAAAAAAATTAAAGTCAAAGATTTGGAACACGAGCAAGAGGAGAAATTAGATCGATGTGAAGTTCTCTATAAGGAAGATTCAAACTATGTTTGAGAAAGTTTCAAAGTTTTGGACACCATAGAAAAAGATAAATAATTTTATCCATCAATACAAAAACCTTATGAACTTGAGTTGAAGTTACTTCATGAACATTTGAAGTATGCCTTTTTATGTGATTCCTCTACTTTACCAGTTATAATTTCCACAAAAATTAATGATGGAAGAAGCAGAAAGATTGATGAAAATTTTGAAAAATTTTCAGGAAGCCTTTGGATGGACAATAGCTGATGTTAAAGGAATCAGCCCTTCAATTTTTATCCATAAAATTCATATACAAGAGAACTGCAAACCTAGGGCTAATCCTCAAAGGAGATTGAATCCTATTATGAAAGAAGTTGTTAAGAAAGAATATTAAAGTGGATGGATTCTTAAATTATCTGCCCTATTTCAGATAGTGCATGGGTTTGTCCAATTCACTACGTTCCCAGGATAGAAGGAGTAACTCTGATTGTAAATGAACATAATGAATTAATACCTACTAGATAAGTCACAAGGTGGTGAATATGCATTGATTATAGAAATTCAAATCTCTCCACTAGGAAAGATCATTTTCCACTACTCGTTCTAGATCAAATGTTGGATAGACTAGCTGGGCATAAATACTTTTATTTTCTGGATGGATATACCGGTTATCACCAAATTGAAATATCTCTTGAGGATTAACAGAAAACAACATTTACCAGTTCATATGGTACATTTGCTTTTAGAAAAATGTCCTTTGATTTATGTAATGCCCCTGCTACATTTCAAAGATGTATGATGACAATTTTTTTGTGATTTTAATTAAAAAAGGGATTAAAGTCTTTATGGATGGTTTTTCAGTGTTTGGAACTTCGTTTGACTCATGTCTAGAACATTTATCTAAAGTTCTCAAATACTGTGAAGAAATAAATTTAGTCCTTAATTGGGAAAAATGCCAATTTATGGTAGCAGGAGGAATTGTATTAGGACATCAAATATCAGAAAATGGTATGGAATTAGATCCTACTAAAATTCAAGTGATCCCTAACTTACCTTACCCAATCAATGTAAGGAAAATTAGGAGTTTTTTAGGACATGCTGGATTCTACAGACGATATGTTGAAAATTTCTTAAAAATTGCTAAGTTTTTATGTCATTTACTGAAGAAAGATGCAATTTTCAATTTTGATGAAGAATGCTTAAAAGCTTTTGAGTTATTAAAGGAAAAATTAGTCACTGCACTAATTATAGTTTCACCATATTAGGGAAAACCACTTATGTGTGATGCTAATAAATTTTAGGACAAATATATGATAAAATTTTCAAAGTAATTTACTATGATAGTAAAACTCTTAATGAAGCTCAAATTAATTATAAAATAACTGAAAAAGAGTTATTAGCAATAATATATGCTTTTGATAAATTTAGGTCATACTTAATTGTAACTAAATGTATAGTGCATATAAATCATTCTGCTATTAAGTACTTAATGAAAAAGAAGGATGCTAAACCTAAACTTATAAAATGGGTTCTTCTTTTGCAAGAATTTAACTTTGAATTAGTAGATAGAAAGGGTACTGAAAATCAAATTGTTGATCATTTGTCCAGGCTTGAATTAGAAAAACCACTCTGTTTTGAAAAAAAAAAAAATTAATGAACATTTTCCAAATGAAAAATTGTTCAGTATTAATGAGTGGTGTGTTCCGTGGCATGCCGACATTGTGAACTTCCTTGTTAGTGATATTACACCCTATGAAATGACATACCAACAAAAGAGGAAATTTATATCTGCAGCGCAAAATTATTTTTTGGATGTCCCATTTTTATATAAATAAGGGAAAGATCTGATTATTTGAATATGTGTGCTTTTAGAAGAAACTTATGAAATTATCCAAAAATATGATAATTATGATTTTGTGGACATTTTGTTTTTTCTGTTGATAAAACAACCTACAAAATTTTACAATCTGGATTTTTTTGGCCTACAATCTGGATTTTTTAATGCTTATATCAAAACTTATGATCAATGTTAACAAGTAGGTAATATTTCTAGGAGGAATGAGATGCCCTCAGTTATGTGTTAGAAGTTGAGATATTTGATGTTTGGGGATTAGATTTCATGGGAACATTTTTACCATCTTTCAAAAATTTATATATACTGATAGCAGTGGACTATGTATCCAAATGGATAGAAGCTATTGCTTTACCTCAATGTGATACTCTAAGTGTTACAAAATTTTTAAGAATGAACATATTATACAGATTTGAGATGCTGAGAGTTATCATAACTATTGGGGGAAGTCATTTCAGAAATGCCATAATGGAGAAATTGTTAAAGAAATATCATATAAACCATAGGATTCTTACTGCTTATCATCCTTAGACAATTGGTTTGGCTGAATTATCTAATCATGAAATTAAAAGAATTATGGAAAAATCAGTAAATCCAACAAAAATGGATTGATCAGTTAAACTTGACTATTTTTGTGGGCTTATAGGACTGCATACAAAACTCCTATAGGAATGTCCCCATACAGGCTAATATTTGGGAAAGCTTGTCACTTACCAGTTAAATTAGAGCATAAAGCATATTGGGCAATTAAGGAGTTCAATTATAATTTGAAAGATGCTGGTGAGAAAAGATTATCACAATTAAATGAGCTTGAAGAAATAAGGAATGAGTCTTATGAAAGTACTAAGATTTACGAAGAAAAGATGAAGATGTGGCATGATCGAAGGATTCTAACTAAAAATATTTAGCCAGGGCAATAAATTTTGCTATATAATGCAAGGTTAAGATTATTTCCAGGCAAACTTAAGTCTAGGTGGATGGGCCCATTTGTTGTGATGAAAGTTTATCCTTATGGAGCTGTGGATATCAAAGATCCTAAAACTGAGAAAATATTTAAAGTGAATGGTCATAGACTGTAACCCTATTTTATAGGCAATCAACTTAAATTTAACGATTGCATGATGTTGGGTCAACTAGAATAACCACTGGCTACGTCAGGCTGACGACGTAAAACGAAGCGCTCTGTGTGAGGCAATCCATAGTTATCAGTGTGCTTTTGCTTTGATTGTTTTTTGTGTGTGATTAAGAAAATATGGGGTAGTGTTTTTGAGACTATTTCTTGTTAGTAATGATTTAAGACTTTATTAAGTGACTTAGACATGTTAGAATGAGTATTTAGATGTTAAGTTGCCCGGTGCTAAATCAAGTACTGGCGCTTAAGCGCCAATACTCGGCGCTTAAGCACAGGTGATAAAAATCATGTGCAAAAATGGAATTTCTAATGAAATTAAAGTTCTAGAAGGTTTAACCGTCCATTGGTTGACTAAAACGTGCCAAGACAGTTTTAGGACGTACGTAGAAGTTATTGGAAGGATTTAGGCCTATAAATTGAAGGGTTTTGTGATGGACTTTCACCCTAGATCATTTCTAGCCCTAAAAGTCTAAGAGAAAGAGAGATTTAGAGAAAATGTCTTCATGGGAGATGGATTTGAAGAAAAAGGAAGAGGCCATGAGGAAGAAATTCATTAGTCATAGTCCACAAGAAATGTATAACGGTTTCTTAGCCGTTTGTATCGAAGGAATAACAGAAAAGATCAACAAAATTAAGGCTGGCGTGGCTTTAATTGAGGCAAAGTTAAATGAAGTTAATGCACATCTAGATCATATTTGATGGCTATTAAAAATGCAATTTAGCCATACCAGTTATATAGAGGAAGTGGATAAGGCGATGTATCTTAAACAGAAATGGAATGAAGAAGATTGTATCAGAGCTCGTTACCACAGTCCGTTTTATCAACTCTATATTTCAAATGCCCAAGGAGAGACTAATGAGAGAAAGGAATTTGTTCCAACAAATGAAGAATGGAATTAAGTTCTACGCTAAGATTTTCTTGTTAAGAACTGTTTTATGTATTAGTGTTAAGGTTTGTTAATGTTAAGTGTGTTTTTAAGTGTTTTTATATGTTAAGTTTTTTTAGAGTCTGTGTTAGGAATTTTGTCATTCAAGACTATTTGGATTGAGAATTTATGTATTCAGAAATGTTTGTAATCGGTTCGTGAATGAATATAAGTGTTTGTTTATGAAAAATTTTATGTTATTTTAGCCTCAAATCAAATTAGTTATATTGGAGAATTTTGAGAGAGAGAAGAGTTAAGTGGGATGAAAATAGTCATTTAAGTGCTTAAAAACCATTTAGAGGTGGTTTACTTAGGATATTAGTGCATTTTATTTAATTTAAAAAATATTAAAAAAAATTGTGCACTGGCGCCTAAGAGCCATAACCCCGCGCTTACGTGCGAGGCAAACCGTGCTGCATATCCGCACGTAAGCACCGGTTCACGAAAACCAGTTTGTGAAAGGTGAAAATTAACCCCCAAACATGCCATTTTCACTCCTGTCATCATCTTCTTCCTCCAACTTTCGAGATTTTGAGTTTAGGGCAAGCCTTTTCGTGGAGATTTCTTGGTGTATTCGAGCTAGATTTGCTAGATTTGAATTTCTCAAGGTAAGATCTTCACTTATATGCATAAATTTTGGATTTTCACAATGTATTTTGAGCACATTATGGAGGTACCTGAAATTTACTATTCATGGTGAAAAACTTAAAAAATATATAGATATTACATAAAAACGTTTAGTAGATTAGACTTGATATTTAAAATTATTGTGGAATTTTGTAAAATTTGTAGAATGGCCCTAAGAATGAAGAGGAGCAAGGGGAAGTCCCACTTTGATTCGAGCAAGTTTGTGAGTTCAAAAGCTCAGGATAGATATAGTGCACTCTACAGTCACAAAAATTAATTCCTGAGAGGTGTTTTAAAAATCCAGGTGGATCCGTGGAGGATTTGATTATTCGCTGACAATTGGAACGATTATGTTGTTTTTCTGGTGTGGCTATGATTTCTGTAGTGCAGGAGTTCTATGCAAACCTCCCTGAGGAGGAATAGGATCGAGTCATGGTTAGAGGCAAATTGGTACCTTTTTCACCAGAGGTAATCAACATGTTCTACCATTTATCGCCTGATAATTTGTGTTTTTATTCAAACTATAGCTCTACTGAGATGGAATTGGATGAGATTATATCAGTTTGGACTGTTGGAAGGGGACTCTGGAAAATTACAAAGAAAATTACAACTGAGAGGAGAGTCAACTTTTCCACTTCAAAGTTAAGTGCACCAACGAAGGTGTGACACTACTTTATTTTAGCTCGTCTGTTACCTATGAATCATCTTAATGAAGTTACGAGGGAGAGAGCAACACTAAATTATTGTATTCAGCAATGCAAGCCTATCAACATTGGAGTTTTGATTTGTCAGACTATCATTAGTTCTGCTACTGCTGCTACTATTGCAGGTTTGGGATTTACTTCCTTAATAATTTCCTTGTGTGAGCAAGCTGGAGTTAGGTATGATAGTTGGGAAGAAGTGCTGCTGCCTTTAAAACTGATTACAAGTGTGAATGTGAAATCATATTCTGAACGCTCTATTTTTGGTTGGAGAGGAGGATTTTCGAGAAGTTATGGAATGTTGATGTCTGCTGCATCCACCTCCGCTGCTTCTATATCTAGACCATCTACTTCGAAACCATCTACATCCGAAGGTCAGCCTACTGAATCTCAGGCAGAAGATGATGGATAATATTAATTTTACTGCAGCTAAGGTACAAAATTTAGAAAATTTTGTAGATCATATTGATAGATATGTCAGAAGGCATAGTGATTATGAGGAGAAATTTCACTCATCTTTGGAGA
>NW_018164986.1:227506-260491 GCF_001263595.1 Phalaenopsis equestris | reverse complement strand
TGTTTTAAATTCTAGGGTAGTAATTGTTGTTGTGTATTGTGTTTTAGTTAGTTAGGTATGAAATTATTTCTATGTCTTATTAAAGTTGAAAATCTTGCTAGCTTTAATTTTAAACTTTAATTTCAAAAATTCGATACCCTGCATTTTCTTTTATCTAGTTAGTGTGTTTGTTTGCTTTTATGTTTATATCCACTATTCATAAGTCTAATAAATTTCTATATGTTAAAAGTAGGAAATTTGACCAAAAAATTAATTTTACTCCTGATTTTAGTTTTGTACTCGTATAATTAGGGTATAAAAATTCTTGTTAGCATGTATTTCAATTTTCATTCTTGTTTATATATTTCTGCTGTTAAACTGTTTAATCTTGTTAAAAATTTAAGTTTGGGGGGGCGGATGAAAAATATTTTCAAAACTTGAATTTTATTTGTTCTCAAATGTGCTACAAGTGAATTTGATTTGAAAATAAAAATGATCATGTATATGAAGTTCTATTAGGGAAGTAAAATTTTGATTTATAGAAATGAGTAAGAAAATTTAGTTAAAATTTTATAAGTGATGTAGAAAATTTTAAAGTTAAAAGTTTTTAAATGTAGAAATGATAAATATCGTGCAACAATCTTTAGTAGGAGATATTGTATTTTTAAAAAATGTGGAAGGATTAGACTTTTATTTTTGATACTTAAATTTGTTTTATTGAAATTAATTTTTAAAACTATTATTATGCTTTTAAGCAAAAGAAAATTATCAACTCTTTGCTTTGGGAAAGGAAGAGTGGTATTCAAAACCATTAAAGGCCTATCCAGACATAGTAATCCTTGCCTGAAGAAGAAAAGAAAAAGAAAAAGAAAAAGAAAAGAAAAAGAAAAAAAGAAAAGAAGAGAAAAGAAAAGTTGAAAAAGGGAGGAGGAGCTTGAGGATTAGAGCCTGATCAAAAATTGGTTCCACATGTGATTTTCTTAAAGTATAAGACTTGAGAAACTCTTAAGATTAAGGATATAATATAGTAAGTATTATTATAATTAATAAAAATTTTTAAGTGAAGAAAATAAAAAACCTAAGTTTTTTATTTAGAAAAATCTACAAGTATTTCTGAATTTGATAGGAACTCATATTTTTCATACTTCTTCGAAAGTATCTCGCTCTTAAGTGCCATAAGTAGTTACTTGGTGATTTAATGAATTTGGAAAAATTTTTGAAGAGGTGTTTGAAGCAACGGCAGAACTGGCTATTTTCTTCAAGAGTTGTTTGAAGCAACGGTAGAACTTGATGACAAGTAACATATTAAATATAGGAGATTTTGATACACCTAAAATATATACTCTTTATGTACACGTTTTTATACATATTTTGAGATATTGCATTTTAATGGAAGGTATTTGTGTTTTTCTCTCAGCTACAACTAAATGGATGAAAAATAGAAATGCCAAAAGGAGTGAAAAATGATCAAATTTGGAGCAAAAATGCAAAAAAAGGTGCAAAAATATTTTGGCACCAAAGCGAGAGCAAAAGTGTTTTGGCGCCTAAGCACTAGATCCGGTGCTTAAGCGCCGGTGAAACAGAGAAGACCGCCCCTAAGCTCCAGAGGCCCTGCGCTTAAGCGCCAGTGACAGTTACTAATTCATTTTGACAAATTTTAAAGAGACATTTGAGGAATCTATTGGCTAAAATGCGTGGTTATAACCACCAAGGACAAAATTATAAGTAAAGAACTTGTGAAAGGAGACATCCCTTGTCAAATACATCGAATCAGGACACATTTTGAAGAGATACCAAGGCACCTCTTGGAAAATCATAAAAGAAGGAAGTTAAGACTTTTTAAAGGGGGGAGTCCTAAAAAATCATAAGAAGTTCTGAAAAGTTCTTGAAGAAACTTTTGGAGAAAATTTCAGGCACCATAAATATTTTTTTTCTTTTTGTTTATAGTTTTACTTTGAGAGTTAAGAGTGTTGGAAGAGAGAAGAGATTCAATAGAACTTAAAGAATTTAGTGGAGGATTTGAGATAAGTTTTTATCTTTGTTTTAAACTACTTTTGGTTTTAATTGAGACTTCTTGTTGGTTTGACAGTGATTTATACTTTTAAACTAAAGTGTGATTTTGTTTTCTCCATGAATTCTGAGTAGTTTTCTTTATCTTTCTCCTTAAAATGATAAGTAATTAAAGAGTTGGATGGAAGTTGTGGAGAGTATTAATCTTTAATGTTGGGAGAAGTTGTGATGATTTAATTCTATGCACTTCATTTACTTCTTGATCTGACCCATATAGATGTTAAAATTTGTTGTGAAAACATGTAAGAACCAGGATTGTATTGTCCTAGTCAACAATTAGAAAGAATCACATGAGATTGTATGAAAGAGAATGTCGTTCATATGATTGAGTGCAAATAAATAGGGCTATAATCTTTGAAGGGGGTAGAGTTAGAGGACTTTAGAGTGACAGGATAAAGCCTCTAACTTGGTTTATTATTTTAGTTTTTGATACGAGATGTTAGCCCCCAAGTGGAGGGAACCGAGGAAACTCTAGAGTGAGAGCTAGTATCTTTCCTGCCTAATCGGTAGTCTTTAGAACTATTCAAACTTTAAATTAACCAACGTTCTTTATAATATCTCTTGTAAGGGTAAAGAATAATATTGCTCTTATTTGGCACAACACAATTTGAGGACATAACACAATATACATACTTCCACAATATAATTCCTATACTTATTACTTATTAATGATAAGGAGAAATATATTTTGTATTCAGTGCTTTTCTCTTACATAAACTGAAGTTATCTTTAGTAAGTTTTTATTTCAAACATTAAAAATGCCAAAAAGAGTTCAAATTTCATTCCTGTGATAAAAACTATAGTTTATGTATTTGTCTTTTTAAAGTTGAAAGTTTGGTTACTTTAATTATCGCATACTGTGAACAATCCCCGTGGGTTCGATATTCGGGGCTTAATCAAAAAGCTCTATATTACTTTATAACAATACATATACTTGTGTAGTATCCTAATAAATATATTAAGTTAAAAAGTTAAATTCTTATTTTCTTAGGATCAAGTTTTTGGTACTGTTACAAAGTAAGGAATGATAAGTGAAAAATATAATTAAATACATTGTTATACTGTTGCATATAAACAGTCGTGATCACTTGACTCTAGTGCACAATTTTGCACCGCCTTGCCTAAGGTCCAAATAACACTCATATCACCTTTTGGATCATTAATTATAGTGTTTTATGAATCTTATTAACATGTAAATCTCCATAGCACATAGAATTCACTCAAAACTCCTAACTAAACAAAAATAAACCTAAATCAACTACACATATATTTATGGGTTGTCTCCCACAAAGCGCTTGGTTTAACTTCGTCAGCCCGACGTATCCAATATTTACTCTGGTTTACCAAACATTAGGACTTCATTAAAGTGTGTGCATCAAAGTAAGGTTTCAAGTTATATCCATTTACTTTAAATGTTGTTTTTCAATTTATGGATCTTTAATATCCAAAACACTATATGGGTAGACTTTTATCACAATAAATGGCCCCATCCACCTGGACTTAAGTTTTTTTAGGAAATAATTTCAATCTTGTATTATACAATAAAAAATCTTGTCTAGGTTCAATATATTTTTTTAATATATTTCGATCATGCCAATTTTTCATTTTTTCTTTATAAATCTTAGCATTTTCATAAGATTCATTTCTAATCTCCTTGAGCTCATTTAATTGCAATTATCATTTCTCACCAACATCTTTCAAATTGAAAATAAATTCCTTAATAATGCAATAAGCTTTATGCTCTAGTTCCACTGGTAAGTGACTAGTCGTTCTGAAATTTAGTCTATATGGGGATACTCCTATATGAGTTTTGTATGCAGTTTTATAGGCCCATAATGTAGTATCCAATCCAGTAAACTAGTTCATTCTATTAAGATTTATATTCTTTTCCAAGATTCTTTAATTTCATGGTTGGATAATTCTGCTAGATCACTGGTCAGAAGATGATAAGCAGTGGCAATCCAATGTTTAATACCATATTTTTAAACTAATGCTTCAATTCTCTTATTCCTGAAATAACTCCTCCCATTCGTAATGATCACTCTTGGCATTCCAAACCTAGTAAAAAAATATTTCTCTTTAAGAATTTTGAAACACTTAGCATCATAAAGGGGTAAAGCAACTGGTTCAATCCATTTTGAAACATAGTCCACTGAGATTAATATTAGAATGTATAAGTTTTCGAAAGATGGTATAAATGGTCCCATAAAATTCAAACCCCATACATAAGAAAATTTCAACTTCCAATGTAAAATTTAGGGGCATTTCATTCATTCTCAAAATTTTGCCAACCTGCTGACATCGATCACATGTTTTTATGTAAGAATTAACATCCCTAAATAGAGTAGGCAAATAAAATCCATATTGTAAAATATTTTATGAAGTTTTATTAACTGAGTCTATTAATTCCAAAATATCCCTCAAATTCTGAATCATGACATTTTTGAATCATTTTTGGAGTTTCTTCATAAGTACACATCTCCGAATAACTTGATCCTTACATTGCTTATATAAATACGAGTCATCTCAAAAGTAAAACTTTTCATCATGTACAAATTTCTTCTATTATTGGTATGTCAATCCATAGGGTATAAGATCACTAACAATGAAATTAACTATGTCAACATACCACGGTACATGCCACTCAGTAACAGTGTCTAATTTCTCATCAGGAAAATGTTCATTAATTTTATTTTCAAGATTGAACAATTTTTCCTGCTCCAGCGTAGATAAATGATCAGCTATTTGATTATTAGATCTCTTCCTATCGATTACTCCAAAGTCAAATTCTTGCATCAGAAGGATCTATCTAATTAATCTTTATTTTGCATCCTTCTTCTACATCACATATTTTATAGTAGAGTGATTTGTATGCACTATAATTTTAGCTCCAATGAGATATGACCTGAATTTATCATAGACATATACTATTGCTAATAACTCTTTCTCAATAGTGGTATAATTAATTTGAGCTTCATAAAGAGTTTTACTAGTATAGTATATAAATTTAAAAATCTTGTCATACTTTTGCCCTAAAACTTCCTTAATTACATACAGATTTGGTCACATCACACATCAACTCAAATGATCACCCCCAATCAGGAGAAACTATAAAAAGAGTGGTGATTAATTTTTCTTTTGATAACTCAAAGGCATTTAGACACTTTTGGTTAAAATCAAATTTTGCATCATTTTCTAAAAGTTGGCACAAAGTCTTAGTTATTTTTGCAAAATCTTTAATATATCACCTGTAGAAGCCAACATATCCTATGAAACTTTTAACCCCTCTCATTGTAATAGGATGCAGTAGTTTATCAATAAATTGTATTTTAACTAGATTCACTTGCATACAACTTTAAAAAATTTTATGTTCAAGCACAATTCCTCCTGCAACCATAAATTGTCATTTCTCCCAAATTAGAACTAAATTTGCCTCTTCACAACATATTAGAACTTTTGAAAAATTATCTAGACATGAAACAAACGAGGTTCCAAACACTGAGAAATCATCCATAATAACTTCTATTCCTTTCTCAATTAAGTCATAAAAAATGGACATTGTGCATCTTTGAAATTTTGCAAGTGCATTACATAAACCAAATGACGTTCTTATAAAAGAAAAAAATACCATAAGCACTTGTAAGTGTTGTCTTTTCTTGATCCTCGGGAGGCAATTGGAATTTGGTGATAGCCGCAATTGGAATTTGGTGATAGCCGGTATATCCATCCAAAAAGTAGAAATATCTGTGCCCTGCTAGTCTATCCAATATTTGGTCTAGAAAACTTAAAAAAAAGTGATCTTTCCTAGTAGAAAAATTTAATTTTCTATAGTCAATATAGATTCACCAACCAGTGACTTGTCTTATTGGTATTAACTCATTCCTTTCATTTAAAACCGCGGTCACTCCCCTTTCTTAGGAACACAATGAATTGGACTAACCCAAGCACTATCCAAAATAGGATAAATGATTCCAACATCTAACCAGTTTAAAATTTCTTTCTTAATAACTTCTTTTATTATAGGATTTAACCTCTTTTGAGGATGAGCTCTAGGCTTATGTTTTTCTTCCATTAAATTTCAGTGCATGCAAATCGAAGGGCTAATACCTTTGATATCAACTAATATCCATCCAAAGGCTTTATCGTAATTTCTTAAAGTTTTCATTAATTTTTTTTATGTAGTTGAGTCAAATCTAAGGATATTATAATAGGTAATGTAGGTGAATTTTCTAGAAAGACATACTTTAAATGCGTAGGAAGTACCTTTGTCTCTAGTTCAGGAGGTATTTCAATTGAAGGAACAAGAATTTTACTTTTTTTTTGTAGTTTCCAACAACTCAAAACTTTCCTGAACATAAGTTGAATCCTCATTAATTATTTCAATTGATTTATATTGCAACTTAGCATCATCTTCATGCTCCAAATCTTCTTGTCCAATTTTGTCTACATAATTTTCTCTGAAATGGTTGTTACTTAAATAATCACTAACACTCATTCTGAAACACTCATAATCTCTTCCTTTAGTTAGATACTTTATTGACTTTGATATATTAAATATAACTTCCTGGTCATTGACTCTCATGATTAACTCACTTTTTTATAGATTTATCATAGCTCTTTCAGTGGTAAGAAATGGTCTCCCTAAAATGATTGAAATCTATTTATCATCTTCCATATCTAATAAAATGAAATCCATAGGAAAGATAAATCTATCTACCTTTACTAATACATCTTTTACAACTCCTTTTAGAAAAGTGATCGAACGATCAACTAATTGAAGGGTCACAGTAATGGGAGAAATCTATCTTAAGCCCAACCTTATGAAATTAGATAAAGGCATAGGGTTAATACTGGCTCCCAAATCATATAAAACACTCCCAAAAAATGTCTCACTTATTGCACATGGAATAGTAAAGCTACCAAGATCCTTAAGATTTTTAGGAAGCTTTTCTGAATTATAGCACTTCACTCCTCACCAAGTGCAACTCTCTTGTTATCTATAAACTTCCTTTTTCCTAATAAGAATATCCTTCATAAACTTTACATAGCTTGACATTTATTCTAGAGCTTCAGTGAATGGAATGTTAATGGTTAGCTTCTTAAATATTTCTAGAAATTTTGAAAATTGTTTATACAACTTATGCTGTCTAATTCTCTGAGGAAATGGAGGTGGTGGTTTTCCTAAATTGATCTTCATTTGAGAAATAAGATTCTTCAAGCCTAGAGGAATATTTTCCTTTGGATTTTAAATTTCCTTCCCCTCTTCTTCAACTTCCATCTTTTTTTGAACTTTAGTCTCCAATTCTCTTCCACATCTTAGTTGGATTGCTTAATTTGCTCTTTGTTCTAGTCTTTAAGATTAATTTCAATGTTACTAAGAAGAGTTCCCTATTGCTATGGGCCTTAGTAATTTGTCCCAGTTGAGACTTGCACAAGTTGATTCTAAATATTTCTAATTGTAGCTTCTTAACTTTGTAACTGATTACCGATTTGTAACACAACTTCTTTTATAGACAACTTCTTCTCCTTAAATTGCTAGTTATTGTTAAAATCTAGAGAATAATAAGATCTATAGTTAGTACTTCCCTGATTGTTCTAGTTCCCCGATGGGTTAGCTTGATTGTTCTCCCATTATTAGTTCACACCACTAGAATTATTATTCTAATTAAAGTTAGGGTGATTTTTCCAGCCTGGGTTGTAATAATTAGAATATGGGTTATTGGGTCTATTATTTATTGCATTTAAAGTCTTACATGATGATTGAGATAAATTCAATAATTTGAGATAGATTGCACCAATATCATAGGGGGTATTTGAGATAAATTCATTCAAAATTGGTCTAACTTCCTTGATATTACGACAATTTGAGAAGCCAAAATAAAAATTGTACCAAAATCATGAACACTGGCTACTCTTATTGGATTTACCCTTTCAAAAAAAATTGAAAATTATTAGTAGCCATCTCATCAATTAAAGAATATGCTTCATCAAATGTTTTTAACATTAATGAACCAACATTAAAAACATCAATTTAAAAACATCAATTATAGATCTAAGAGATCCCACTAATCCATTATAAAATATTTGAATTATTAACCAATCAGGAAAAAATATGGTGTGGACACTTTCTAAGGAGTTCTTTAAATCATTCCAAAGCTTTGTTATTCCCCTTTAAATTGACAAAAAGATGTGGTATAGTTTCTAAGCTTAGCAATTTTTTATGGTGGAAAATACTTAGCAAGAAATTTCTTTGTTAAATCTCATTTAGTTCTGATAGATCTAGGTGGTAATGAGTTTAACCACATCTTAGCTTTATCCCTTGCTGAAAAAGGAAAAAAATGAAGTCTGATAGCATCATTTGACACTTTATCATATTTAAATGTAGCAAACGATTCTAGAAAACTAACAAGATGTAAATTAGGATATTCAGATAGTGTTCTCCCAAACTGATTATTTTGCACCATTTGGATAATAACAGATTTAAGTTCAAATGAATTAGTAGCTATAAAAAGAGTTTGTAAACTTAAGTGAATTTCATATGCAAAAGAATTAACATAATCTCTTAAAGGTCTATGTACGTGTTGATGTTCATTTTCAATATTTTGATTATTTAAATTGTTTGTCATTTTTTCAAATTTTGAAGTTATTTTTGTTTTTGAATTTTACTTATAATTCGTTCTAATTCAGAATCGTAAGACACTAACCTTTTAGATCCTAAATTATGAATATATATATATATATATATATATTTGTTGTTTAGCTCCTATCTTTTTGATGATTTTGTATATATATATTAACTACATTACAATTTTCCTAAAATAAATTTTACAGTTTAAATAAACTCTTCTAAGTTAAAATGAAATTTTTCGTTACTTTCCCCGCAACAGTGCCAAAAACTTGATGCGGGTATTGTGGTTGTGACCCTGACCTGCAATTACACAGATATTTATGTTTCTTAATATATCAAAAACTTGACCCAAATTATATTTAACAGCCAGTGAGAACAAATGTAATATGATAAAAATTTAAAGAAATAGTTTTCTCACTAGGGGTCCTACGCAAGTATATGTATCGTTTCAAGTAGTATAGAGTTTTCTTTAAAACCCCATTATCGATCCCACGAGGAAGATGAAAATGAAAAACAATGAAAATTAATTTCAAGAATTTTAACTTTAAGAAAATTTAACTTAAGATTGCAGCAACTATCTAAAGATGAAAATCAAGTATACTAATTTCTACAAAATGCAAGTAAAAGTAAAAGTAATAACTTAGACAATATATAAAAAGAAACTTTCTCCTTGCCAATAATTCATAATCAGTGTAGGATTTCAAAATTGTTTAGAAACTTAAATGTGGTATTGTGACAAATAGAACATACCTATTCTTTACTTCTTTCAAATTTTGGAAAGAATGTTGACTAATTTAAAGTTGGTGTCGACATGTATGGTAGTGCTGGGTAGGTTCTAGTCTCTCATTCTTAGATTGCCCATTGTGCCCTCTCTATAGGACATACCAGTGACCCTTAGTTCCAATCTCCAAACTAAATTGATAAAAAAAACTAGGCTATCACTCTAGAAACATCAATTATATGCCCATCAAATCTTATCTCTTTATCTAATTGTACCCTTCTTCAGATGATTTTTACTGCTCTTTCCAAGGTAGAATGCAATACTTACAAGTTAAGAAATCTTAGCCCTCTCAGGTCTATAAGTATTTTTTAAAAAATATTAATGATACAAGTGGCCAATTTGAAAAGTAAATGAAGATCCGATAAAAATATCATCACAATCTTTTAGGAATAAAAGAGGCTATAAACAAAATCAAAACCACTTACTTAATTACTTCATATTGCAAGGAGAAAGAAATAAAACTACTCAAAACACATGGGGATAACCAAACAAAACATATTTATAAAACTCAAATCTAAAGTAAGAAACTTAAAGACAAGGATAATACTTATCTTGAATGTTCCCCCAAATACTTCTTTGAAGTTCTCTGACTTTTCTGACTCCAACAAAACTTACAAGACTCATAAAATCTAGAAATAACAAAGACTCATAAAGAACACTACTCACACACTTAACACACTCACACACTATGTGACTCTATAGATCTGAATCCCCTAGCCACTTGGAATTAATCCATATCTATAGAGCTTCGAGAATGACTAAGGGTTGTTTCAAACATCTCTTCAAAATTCAGCCTCATTCAATGAATCTTCTAGAAAATAACTGTGGTGCCTAGGCTTTAGCCAAGTTCTTCAAATGGCGCTTAGGTGCCAGTTCGGCTGGTTTGGTATTTTTTTTAGTTAACTCCTTTTTTATGTATTTTTTCTTCTTTTTACTTTTAAACTCTTTTTCTTGCACCTGCAACCAAAAACATAAAAATACCTTTCAATAAAGCATAATATCCTAAAAAATTAAGCATAAAATATGCATAAAAGAAATGTAATTTTAAGGTGGATCAATTGAAATTATTTGTCCTCAAGTAACCTTTCTTACTATATATAAAAAGTATAACTTATGGAAGTGAGTTTTATTTAAAGATTTCTCTAGTTTTTTATTTATAAATGCAATTGTATAACTTTAGAAAGATTTTTAATAACATAGGTTAAAAGTAGAATGTAAAAATATTTGGTAGTCAAGTTTAAGAATTTAAAATTTCTATTTATTTCAAGAATAATTGTAATTTATCATATTAAAGATACTTAAAAAAATTATATAAAAAAAGAATTTCATAATAACTTTATTAGTAAGGATGCTAATAATTTATAAATAAGCTTAGAAATATAATTAAGTCCCTTTCCCTAAGATGATTTAAGTGAAACCAATTTTTGATTAGGCATCTCCTCAAGTTTCTCCTCACATATATTTTACTTTTTGATTTTACTTTTTTTTATTTATCTTTTTTTTTTTCTTTCAGGACCATTTTCAATCCTTTCTTTTTCTTTTCATGTCATGTGAGGATTACTATATTTGAACAGCTTTTAATGATTTTAAACTCCATCATCCTCTTCTTAAAGTAAAAAACTTTTCACATTTCTTTACTTGATAATTTAGTATTAGACTTTTTCAAGATTTTTCATAAAGTCTCAATTCTTTCCGTTCAAATAAAAATCTAAGATCTTTATAATTTCCAAAAATACAATTTTCTTTATTTTAAATAGTAAAAGCATAATTTTATACTCTTATAACAAATATCTAAAATTCAAAATTAATATTTATTATTAAAAACTTTTACTTATGTTTATATTTTATTTATAAACTCAAAAATATATTTATCTCATGCTATCTTAACATAACATAGGTTATATTAAAATAATTTTTGAAAATATATTTTTCTTATAACAAATAAGGTTTAGTTTTAAAAAGTTTTTCTCCCTTCCCTCAAACTTAAATTTTAAATTATTTTAAAATAGTTTAGTTTATAATAAGCATGAAGAAAGAGAAAAAATTAAAATTTTCAAGTAGGATAACAGTACTGGTATAATAAAAATAAGTGTTGAGTAGTAGACAAATTAGATTAAAAAAGTTATATCATGAAAAACTTGCAAATACAAAACTCTACTCTAACACATATTTAATACTAAATAGAAGAGTAGCAAAAGTACCAGTGGTAAAATAGAATTACACTAAGCAATCCTACATAAACATACATCAGAAGTGCAAACATAGGAAATAATAAACATATCTACGACGGAAAAGGTAAGCAAGCTTAATCACTCCTTCAACATCATCATCACTGTCAAAATCAAAGAGGATATCTTCATCCATAGACTTGCGACTCTGAAAAGGTGTAAATCAAGGGTATATAGAATTCAACTGACTGGTCTCCTTCATGAATTTCAATAATGCCTCAACATAATCAGAATAATAATCACTCTTTCTTCTAACAAAATATGCCATATGATCAAATTTATTTTCCATATCTTCCACACTACACTGCATAAAAAACATATCATTCTGGTGTTCCAAATATCTCTCACTTAATACATTCTAGAAACTAGATGAAAGCTTAGTAGCAGTGGAAGTACAAGGACTAGAAGTAGAAGGACTACAATGAGTAGTAGATATTGCACCTTGAGTTCTCTCACTTGGTTGTCCGTACACATCTACATTGTCCTTCCCAATGGGTTTAAGTGGTTTCAACTGCTCTTCCCAATGTTTAAACTTTACTCCAAAGTCTTTGCAAATAGTAAATATCAAAGATGAAAATCCAAGACCCGAAGTAGTACTAACTCTCGCAGAAGAACTAATAGCATCACAAATAAGAGAGCATAGGTTTCCACTCTTGAATGTAGTAATTTAGTATGACTCTTTCTCTTGTTACCTCACTTAAATGATTTGATGGAAAGAGACAAGCAAAAAGAAAATAATTCCATGCCTATAAAGTAGAATTGAGCTTGGAAGAAGAAAAAATTACCTTACGATCATTCCGAATCTTCCAAGCTCCACATCCATCAGTCCAATATGCACCAATCTACTCTAATTCTTTTTTAGATGGAATGAACTCTGAATAGAAATAGTCAATCATAGGTGGCAAACCATACATCACATTGATCCTTTCAGCAGTAAACTCTTTTCCTCCTTGAACAAACACCTCATCATCATCTACTTCAGGTAAGTTTGCATAAAATTCTCGTAAGACGGCGATGACAGCAATAACAATAAAATAGTAGAAACTTTCCAATTGATAAGCCACAATAATATCTTCAATAACTCCATCGGGTCTATAAGAACTTCGCTCAGCAATAAACTTTATTGAAGATGCAAATTTGTTGTATCAAATTTGTGCTTTAATATTAACAAATTTAGCACTGTCAAAAGTTTCCTTTCCCTTTCCTTGCTTCATCTTAGAAGCCATCTAAAAGTTTGAAGACAAATTCCAACAAATTTTAAAATTAAGATATAAGGCTTCCTACAAACTTATTCAAGCAAACAAGGCTTAGATCCATGGATTTTTCACCACTAAATCAAATATTTTTGCTAATTTTTTATCTCCATTTAATGTATGAAAAATCCATGGTAAAACTACAAAATAACTATGCCAAAATGTAGATCTAACATCAAGAAGATGAAATTTGGTGACTTTGAGTCAAGAAACTTGAAGATTGGAGCTCTAAGAAGCACACTAGGGCAGATTTTTGTGAAAAGGAGGAAGAAGAAGGAGCTTAGGTGTTAACAATGGCTTGGGTTCGGTTTAATAGGCAAAACTTTTGAGTTTTATCCAGTTCAATTGAATTAGTGCCTAGGCGCGGGATTCGACGCTTAGGCGCCAAGCTGTGCAAATGGTCTGGAACTTAGGCACTAGTTTTGGTGCCTAGGCGCCAGCTTCAAAATTTTAGTTTTCTTGGATTTTAAGTGCAACACAGCAAGTCGAAGGTCTTTAAACAAAAAATTCACATTAATTTACTATCACACCACATGTTTATGATCTTCTAAACTTCTTCTATTAGCCAATTATAACTCTCAATTTGAGGTTAATTCACCAATATAACACATTATTTACGCAAACATTACATATTCATTAAAAACATTCAAATAACAATACAATGAACATAACAAACACATTTAATCAATACAACATAAGTAAACCACACACAATCAAATAAAAGATTAAATAACACACAAAACACATCCTTACTAAAGTAGAAACACATAAAACATATAAACACTAGAATCTTTCCCATGATCAGCACTTGTTGATCTTATTCTCACCACCCTTCTCACATCTCAAAAAGTTGCGATCAAATGTGTGGGAGAAAGGAGCGCGAGGAAATTCCAAGGTCATTTTTTTGTCAATCTAATTTTTCTTACAATACATAGTTACCTGATAATCCTGATAGTTTTCCATGTGATTGAATTGGAATTTCATCTGCCACTCCAAATGCTCATACTGATGATATATTTCATGCAACTTGTTGTGCAGATTTGAAAGCTCCTCTTCAATCTTCTCCAATTTGCATGTCACCTTTTCCAAACTAAGTGCAAGAAACCCATTGAAATAAGTTTGGGCATCATTATACACAAACTTATTTCCAATAGAAATTCCATAATCTCTACTCTCCATGGAAGCAAGTAAGATCTCAAACTCCCTGAATACTTCTTTTCTCTGATGAAACTTTCAAAGGTATGAAGTTTCGGGACGAATGCAAGGTAGTTTTATAGAAAAGACGTGAAGAAAAATTGCTTTGGGGCAATTTTCTCACGTCCAAAAGCTATGGCACCTAGGCGTCAACATCACACTCCTTCAACGCTTAGGTACCAATTATGATGCCTAGACACCAGCGTCCTAGTGAACACTGCTTCACCTATCATAGAATTTCTTCAATTTCCAATCATGTTTAATACCTTATATGGTGTTTAAAAGTGTTAATACAACAAAGGATGTTCACAATACTACAAAAATAAAATAAAAAAACATAAATCAAATCTCACAAATAGATGATGGGTTACCTCCTACAAAGTGCTTGGTTTAAGGTCATCAAATCGATGTATCCAAATGTTTTACTTGGGTTCACCCAGCATCAATGTTTCTTTATAATAGGGCTTGTTTTCTTCATTGTAAGTTTTTAACCTATGTCCATTTACTTTAGTTGTACGTTCAGTTTTTGGACCTTTAATCTCCACAACCCCATAAGGATAAACTTTGGTCACAATAAATGAGCCCCCCATCCACCTGGGCTTAAGTTTTCTTGGAAATAATATCAATCGAGTATTGTATAATCAAACTTCTTATCCAGACTTAAAACTCTTTCTTAAAATCATTTGATCATGCCAAATTTTCATATTTTTTTTATAAATTCTGGAATTTTTGATTCATTCCTAATTTACTCGAGCTCATTTAATTGTAATAATCTTTTTTCTAGCAACCTTTAAATTATAATTAAATTCTTTTATCTCCCAGTAAGCTTTATACTTTAACTCAACTGGTAAATGATAAGTTTTTACAAATATGAGTTTATATGGAGACATTCCTAAATGTGTTTTATAAGCAGTCCTACAAGCCCATAATGCAGAATCAAATCTATTAGACCAATCAGTTCTTTTAGGATTTACAGTTTTCTCCAAAATTCTTTTAACTTCTTGATTTGACACTTCTGATAATCCACTTGTCTGGGGGTGATAAGCTGCGGCTATCCTGGGTTTAATTCCATTTTTTTAAAGTAGCGTGTCCATTCTCAAATTCTTAAAATGACTTCCCCCATCAACAATGATCACAGTTCACTCTTGGCAATCCAAATCTAATAAATATATTTTTGTTTAAAAAATTTGCAACACTCAAAGCATCACAATGAGGATCACAATGAGGCAAAGCTATTGCTTTAATCCATTTAGACACATAGTCTACATCTAATAAGATATACATCTTTCCTAAATATGGTACAAATGATCCCATAAAATCTAAACCCCATACATAAAAAATTTCAACTTCTAATGTAAAATTTAGGGGTATTTCATCTCATTTAGAAATATTTCCCACTCTCTAACATCGTTCACAAGTTCTCACCTAATTATTTACATCCTTAAAAAATGTATGCCAATAAAATCTAGAGTGCAAAATTTTAAATGCAGTCTTATATATTCTGAAGTGCCCCCCAAATTCAGATTTATGACATTTCTGTATAATTTCATTAGTTGGTACACATCTTTGAATGACTGAATCATGACATCTTTTATATAAATAAGGGTCATCCTAAAAGTAAGACTTTGCATCATACATAAATTTCTTTTTCTGGTAGCTTGTTAGTCTGTGTGGTAGAATATTACTAATACAGTAGTTAACTACATCTGCATACCATGTTATATGCCACTCAGCAACAACATAAAGTTATTCATCAGGAAAATTCTTATTTATGTCATCATCATTATTCTTTTTATTTTCAAGTTCAAGTCTTGAGAGATGATAAGCTATTTGATTATCAGCTCCTTTCCTATCCACTATCTTAAAATCAAATTCTTGCAAGAGTAGGACCCATCTGATTAATCTTGGTTTCACATCCTTATTTGTCATTAGATATGTAATAGTGAAATGCGTAGTATGCATAATGCATTTAGCTCCAAGTAAATATAATCTAAATTTATCAAAAATATATACTATTGCCAATAGCTCTTTTTTAGATGTTGTGTATTTAATTTGAGCTTCATTAAGAGTTTTGCTGGCCTAATATATAACTTTAAAAATCTTATCATATTTTTGTTCTGAAACAACTCCAATAGCGTAATCACTTGCATCACACATTAAATCAAACGGTTTTTCCCAGTCAGGTGAAATAGTGATAGGTGCAATAATTAATTTTTCCATTAAAAAATTAAAGGCTTTAAGACAATCATCATTAAAATCAAAACTAGTATCTTTTTCTAAAAGATGGCATAGAGGCTTAGCAATTCTAGAAAAGCATTTAATATAACTCCTATAAAATCCATCATGTCCTAGAAAACTTTTTTCTGTTGTTATAGAAGTAGGAGGTTGGAATTCAACAATAATTTAAATTTTTGCTTCATCAACTTCCATGTCATTTTTAGAAATTTTATGTCCTAATACAATCCCTCATGTGACCATAAATCAACATTTTACCCAATTGAGATCTAAATTTGTTTCTTCACAACGTTTAAAACCTTTTCTAAAACATCTAAACATGAATCAAAAGAGGTTCCAAAAACTAAGAAATCATCCAAAAAAACTTTAATTTTTTTTTCAATTAAGTCACAGAAAATAAACATCATAGACCTTTGAAAAGTTTCAGGTGCATTGCTGATCCACTTCAAAATAACTTATTTTTAGTGCATTTTTTATAAGCATTATAAGATATTTTGCATGTTTTTGGTTTCAGGTACATGGAATGAACATTTAAAGAAAATGAGGAAAAAATGGATCAAAAAAGTTGATTATTTTATGGTGCCATAGCGCCATCACTTGGCGCCATAGCACCACCATCGAGCGAGAAGGGCGCTATAGTGCTAGTAATTATCTTTTTAGAAGATACATCAAATCTGACCTTGGAGGGGTGTTTGAAGCAAAACCTTGTTTATTTTTTGTTTTATATTTGATGAGAAGGATTTAACCAATTTTAGAGACCTTTTGGAGCCTCAAAACTTCAATTAAGTGGCAATAATGAGTTAGGTTTTTCATATTTTGTGTTCAAGTGTAAGTGTGAGTGTGTTTTAGTGTGAAGAAGTTTGGAGATTCTTAAAGGAAACTCCAGAAGCTTGCTTGGGGAGAAGACATAAGGTACTTTATATTTCTGTTAGATTTTTTATTATAAGATTTGGATTTCAATGCAAATGTTTTGTTTTTGTTAAATCTCCATGAATTCTGAGTAGTTCCCTTTCTTTCTTCTTGCATATGAGACTTAATCTTGTGGGATGAGAATGATTTAAAGATTTTTTTTACTCTTAAAAATTGTGATGGTATTTTCATCGAATCTTGATTTAATTTATATTTACTTTGCAAACTGATCATTGTGAGGTTAAAATCTGTTGAGAAACATAATGACGTGGGAGGGCTATGATTTCACTTAACTAGTGGATACCACACTTTATTCTAAGCAGAGCCATGATGATCACCTAAGGGGGAGTGCAAATAAAATAAATAATAAATAGGGAGATAAGTTTTGATGGGTGTAGAGTTGGTTATATCTAGAGTGACATGCTAGATTCTTATCAGTTTGGCTTAAGGTGTAGTACCCTAGCACTAGGATTCGATCATTACGATGGCATAGGCTAGCAGCATCTAGAGGCGAGAGATTAGGTAGCACTAATGTGGACTCGAGATGTTAAGGAATTGACCTTAAGTTAGATAATGTTGTTTGCAAGCCCGGGAGGGGGTAAAGAATAAGGTATGCTTCTATTTTTCACAATACCTCAACTTTGTCTTAAGTTATTTAAATCCTACATAGATTAGATTATATATTAAAATCTCTTTGCAAGGGGAAAGGTTTTTTATAATATCCAAACTCATTGTTATATTTTGCTAAGCTTTTACATTTAGTTGTTAGTTTCTTTTTAGATCTTTTAGTAGTAATTTTTGGTAAGCATATCATTTTAAATCTTTTATCTTTTTAATTTGTAAATAGGATTTTTGTAAGTTGATTATAAGAGTTACCGCATTCATCGTGGGATTAATATTGGGGTTTTTAAAGAAAATCTTATATTACTTGAAACGATACGTATACTTAAGTAGTACCCCTAGTGTGAAAATCTATTCTATAATTAATAAATCATTGCAAGTGTTCACACTAGCCATTAGATATAAATTGAGATATATTTTCTGACATATTTAAAGAGATTAAAAATACGCGTAAGTGCAGGTTGGGTCAAGTTATTGGCTTCATTGCAGGAGATTGCGATAGAAATTTTTAATTTACAATTTTATTTGAATTGTAGCTTTAATTAAAAAAAATTCAAAAAACTAAAAAACAAAAATTTTAAAATTAAAAATTCAAAATTTTTTTTTTATTTTTGGTGTGTGATTTTATTTTCTGCAATTTTTACATCGTCCAGCGTAGCTCTGGATCTGAAAATTTAGTGCCTTACGATTCTGAATTGGAACTAACTATTAAAAAAATTTGAAATCAAGGAAGACTTCATAATTCTTAAGAATTGGCAAACACATCACAAAATAATATTGAAATTCAAACTGCTAATAAATGAACATCATAATGTACAAAAACTTTAAGGGATTATGCGAACCATATAGTAGATGAATTTCATTTAATGATTCAAAATCCTACTGTAGG
The DNA here is from genome assembly GCF_001263595.1 of Phalaenopsis equestris. Classification (NCBI taxonomy): domain Eukaryota; kingdom Viridiplantae; phylum Streptophyta; class Magnoliopsida; order Asparagales; family Orchidaceae; genus Phalaenopsis; species Phalaenopsis equestris. The sequence continues at coordinate 241,704 of NW_018164986.1, read as the reverse complement.
AGCTAACTCATTTGAACTTAAACCTTCAATTATATAAATGATACAAAATAATCAACTTGGAGGAACACCATATGAGGATCCTAATTTACATTTAGCTGTTTTTTAGAACTGTGTGCTACATTTAAATATGTTGGCATATCAAATGATGTCGTCATAGTTAAAATTTTTCCTTTTTTTGTTGAGGGGTAAAGATAAGATGTGGTTGAATTCGTTAGCACCTAGATCTATTAGAACTTGGGTAGATTTAGCTCAAAAATTTTCGGCTAAGTATTTTTAACCTTCAAAAACTGCGAAGCTTAGAAATGATATTACTTCTTTTACTCAGTATGAAGGAGAGTCTACATATAAAGTTTGAGAAAGATTTAAGGAACTCCACAAAAAGTGTCCACATCATGCTTTGCCAGACTGGTTAATTATTCAAACTTTTTATAATGGGTTACTAGGATCCCTTAGATCTATTATAGATGCTGCTGCTGGAGGTTTATTAATGTCTAAACCCTATGATGAAGCTTACTCATTAATTGAAGAAATGACTACAATTAATTTTCAATGTCCTTCTAACAAGGTAAATCTTAAGAAAGTAGCCAGTATTCATGTTAATGATGTTATTTCAATGATTCCATGTCAAGTTGCTACATTATCTAAGAAGATAGACCAAATTGGAATGAAATTTTCTCCAACACTCCAAATGGTTGAAGAAAATTCATTAGGACAAATTATTGATTCTCATACTTCATTGGAAACTATAAATTCTATTAATAGACCCAACAACCCATATTCAAATTATTACAACCCAGGTTGGAAAAACTAGCCTAACTTCAACTGGAACAACAATCCTATTAGTGGAAGTCAACAATGCGGTAATACTAAAACTAACTCATTGGGAAATTAGAACAACCAAGGTAGTTTTAACTTTAGACCTACTTATCCTCCTATATTTAATCAACAAGTTAAGGAGAAGAAGTTGTCTATGGAAGAATTGATGTTGCAAATGGCTAATTATTTACAAAGTCAAAGTGCTGCTGTTAGAAATATGGAGAATCAATTGGAACAATTTGCTAACGCACTTAGCAATAAGCATCAGGGAACACTTCAGAGTAATGTTGAGATCAATCCTATAAAAAAAAAAGTAAAGAGCCAGAGTAAGTTAAAGCGACCAATTAAGGAGTGGAAAGGAATTAAATGTTGGAGTTAAAAAAGAAATTGAAGTTGAAGAAATTGAAAGAGCTGAAGAGATTATTCCTAAGAAAGAAGAAACACCTGACTCTCCAACTAAGATTAATTTAGAAAGACACCCACCACCTTTTCCTCAAAAACTTAAATAGTAAAAAATTGGATCAAAAATATTCAAAATTTTTTTAAATATTCAAGAAGCTTATAATTAATATCCCTTTTGCTGAGGCTTTGGAACAAATGCCAAATTATGCCAATTTATGAAAGAAGTTTTAAATAAAAAAATAAAGTTTGTAGATCATGAGACTGTTGCACTTAGTGAAGAATGTAGTGTAAAAATTCAGAAAATACTTCCTCGAAAACTCAAAGTTCCTGGTACCTTTACCATACCATGTGTAATTGTAGATAAATTTTGTGGAAAAGCTTTATGTGATTTAAGTGCAAGCATTAAACTTATGTCATTATCTATATTCAAAAGCTTAGGCTTAGAAGATATTTCTCCCACTACTGTAACCCTATAAATATTGGATTGATCTATCACTTATTCTAAAGGGGTTATAGAAGATGTACTAGTTAAAGTGGATAAATTTATCTTCCCTATTGATTTTATTGTATTAGATATGGAAGAAGATAAAGAAATTCCTATTATTTTGTGGAGACCTTTCCTAGCTACCGGTCGAGCCATGATAGATGTGCAAAAAAGGGAATTAATAATGAGAGTCAATGATCAAAAAGTTACATTTAATGTGCTTAAAACTGAAATATTCTCATGAAAAATGTTGTAAAATGGATATTTTTGATGATATGATTGTTAATAATTTTCAAAATAGATGTGAAGTCTTATTGGATCAAAAAGATGAAGTCATTTTAGAAGAATAATAAGAAACTGAGACTGAAATAGATTGAGAGGATGAATCAAATGAAATGATTACCGATGATTCAAATTATGTTCAAGAAGAATATGAAATTTTAGATACTACTAAAATTACTATATCTGTGATTCCATCTATTGAAAAAGCTTCTGAACTTGAGTTCAAATTTTTAGCTACTTATTGTCGGTCGCTAGATTAGAAATTGTCGATCGCTGAAATGGATATACCGATGCCCGATTTTAAAAGATGCTTAATATACATATGTATATATATATATATATATATATTAAAAAAATTAATATTTCAATTGTTGAAAATACAAGACCGAACTAATCTCATATCTACAATAGTTTAAATAAGCAAGCACAACATTGCAAGCAATTTATTTTCCTCAAAGGATAGACACACTACTTACTGGTTGTACTCGATTAAATAAACTAAAGAATTTATGACATCCATTTAAGTCTGCGAAAAATCACTGCGAAAAATCATTGCGAAAAATCATTTTTATGTTGACCGACAAGTTTCCCTATCTAATATGGAAGATTAAATAGGGTTCATATTACTTGGGTTCTTAAAACTCCTATAAAGGCAAGCCCCTATAGTTAATTATATCTTAAATGACCGAAGTCATCTAAGAAAGCTCTCGATGTAGATCAGAAAATATTAACTTCAAGAATATCAAAGGGATAGGATTGTTCAAAGATCAGACCAAGAAATATCAAATGAGAAAGGCTCAAATTTCGAACATTGTTATATAATCCAAAGGAAGAGAAATTAGGGGTAATCGCAAATTCTGAGGAAAACCTCAGTGACTTTCCAAGCTATCCTATTGTTTTCCTTCAATTTTGAGAAGAAAATTATTGAATGTTTCATTCTGCCAATTATTATTATTTAGGGCTTATATTTTCATGACACAATCATACAAATAGCCTGGAAGATGTGAGGATTTATGGCGTAACGAACGACGACCTTGGAGCCTAAAGCAAGTTAGGGCTTAAATTGTACAACATGGTTATGCAAAGGCCTAAAGATAGACTTGTACAACATGGTTGTGCAAAGGCCTAAAGATAGACTGAGGATTTATGTTGCACTAGGAAAACAACCTCAAAGACCTATGACTTGTTATTTAATTCTAGGAAAAGGATGTGTTGTTGTAGATCTTCATGTTGTTGTAGATTGCTACACAAAGAGTTAGCTCTGAGCTCCTTGATGAAGTAGCAATCCTAGAATGTAAGGTTCAAAGGTTTAAATGACAATTTTAGTTCAAAATAGGGGGAGGGGGTTAAAGTTAATTAGAGTGACACTGGTTAGGATCTCACAGTTCCCTCATTCCGACAGCACTATTTTCTTCTGAATTTACTTAGTTTAAACAAGTTGTTAAACCCATTTAAACTGGGGAGATCTCGTTAGCAACCGTAGGCTACCTCGTCTGAGGGATTCCCATAAATTCAAAAGGACATATTATGAAGATGTATTTTTTGGAAAAGGAATAATTTTTTTTGGGTTTAAATTTAATTTTAAAAATTGTTGATTATTTTTTTTTAAATGGTTTTGTTTTGCATGTATAATATTTTAAAGCAAGAATAAATTGTAGCAAATAAAATGACAGAAAGTAAATAAACTGTTAAGGCGCACTTGTCATCTCCTGCTGAAAAGATTAGCTTTTACAATATATATATGATTTTGCAGGAATAGAAAATAAGAAGAGCATTTGAAGGTATATTTACCAAACCCCAATGAGTCACTAAAGGTCTTACTAGATGATTTTCTTGAGCAAAGAATATTAAGTCTAATTGTCCTTCAAAATATCCTTAACAACCTTTAAATCCTTTTAAAATATTTCGAGTTCATTTGAACTTATTATGCTATTTAATTAATCATCACAAATTTTAGATTTAGTTTTAAATGAATTAATACACCCTATGCTCAGTGAACCCGATCTTTTAATTAACTCATGAGAATTGTACTCAATTAATCAGTTGATGTTTTATTTAAGAGTTATGTGAATGAGGGCCCTTAGAACAAGCTTAAGCTATTAAGGATCTGCTGCCCATAGGTAAAGCTGAGCTCGTAGTGTTTTCAAAATGTCTATAATTAATTATGTTTTCTTTCCTAAACCTCATTAAACAAATTCGAGTTGAGCCTAGTGCACTACTAAGCCCTCAGGGTCCAACATTTAAAGTGAACATACAATGATTAAATATGAAATTAGGTTAAGTTAAATTCTTTATCAAAATCATGTCTTATCATCACATCACCAATAAGGGGCTTTAGATTAATGAATTATCATCTTTCAAACATGAGCCCACCACCTTAGAATCATTTAATTAACTGACCTCCAAATTATAATAACTAAGGAAAATTATAATTATAGCTTTGTTGTAAAAGAGTGAGAAATTGGTTTCTACCACTTTAGTCTCTTATGTTTCAATCATCCAAAAGAACTTAACATAATCAATACTATCCTTTTACGCTTTTTTAATCAATCCTAAAAATTAATTAAGGAATTAAGAGTCCAAATTTATCATTTTGCCCCTAGGGCTCCTCACTCCATAACTCATCAAATATAACTCAAATGACTTTGAAATTTTTGGAGTACCCCTCCCATGAGTCAATTGAAATATCAAAGGAGAAAATGTGATTTTTCAAAATTTGGTTTAATTTAAATAATTATTTTTAACTCAAAAATAGGATTTTCAATATTAATTTTTTTAGTTAATCAAAGTAAAGTTTTCGTTCATAAAAAAATTCTTGGAGGTTCACCTAGGTCAGAGGACCAATTTGAAAAAATTTCATATCTTTTGAAATTATATTTAATTATTATAATTATTTATTAATTTTTAGTGATTTAGTTAAATATCACACATGTTTTAATTACAAAAATTAATTTGTATATTTTTATTAAATCTCCCTATGTCCAAAGAACTCAGAGAAACAAACTTTTCATTTTTTGGTATTTAATTTATTTATTATAATTATTTTATTGGAAAATTAGAGAAAATACATTCTTAGCATTTAGAAAATTATAATTAACTTAGAAAAAATAGGAAAAATATTCTAATGAGTCCAAGGTGATCAAAAAATAATTAGAAACATTTTATACTATTTTTTGTATGTTTGTAATTTTTAATTATTTTTAATTCAAAAATAAGCTAAAAAATAAAGTATTTACTTTAATATAGATTTTATTTTCCTAAATGGTCCTGATAATGTTCCTCATCACAAGGAACTCAAAAAACTATTTTTCATAATCTTCCTAATTATATTTAATTTAATATAATTATTTTAATACAAAAATATCATTTTACTTAGAAAATCAACTTTAGTGATAAATAAACTCCAAAGTTATTCCAAATTTTTACTGTGAGTTAATGTGATTATTCTTTACTATGTGGAATTAATTTTATTAAATTTTGAATAATGTTTTATTTAATTAATTTATTATAAGTTTTATACAATTAATTAACTATAAAAATAGATAAAATAACTTAAATCCATTTTATATTTTTCTTAGGATTCTCTGACCAGGTTAAACTTACCAAAATTAATTCCATAATTTGTGATTTATATTTTTGTTTATAAAATTATTTTAAGCCAAGCTAGGCAACTAAGCTTGAAAATTAGTGTTTCAAAAATGGAGATGCTCTCTGACATTGGAAAAACCAGAGAACATCCCTATTAATATGAGGAATCAACCCATAAAATTTCAATTCATGGTGATAACTATTTAGCTAATTAAAATTAAAATATTGCAGTGAGTATTAAATCAATTAAAAATAAAACCGAAAAATAATTTTAATTTTTCTTCTACATTATTCTCCTCTCTTCACTGAACAATAGAAAATTTTTATTTTTTTTTCAATATTTTTCTACACAAAGATATGCATTTTCTAACTTTTTGAAATTAAATAAATCATAAAAATCCTTTTTTACTACTTAAACACGTGGTGCTGAGTGTGTCCTCGTACCGGTCAAAGCTCTGCATGTTGCTTTCTGGTTTGACGCCGCCATCCATGTAACATCTGACTGACCGGTGCCTTATGAACCGAGTGCTCATCCGACACAATCTGGACCGTCCAAACGATGCAAGAAGAAACAGACAACATTCTTCATTGTCCCCGATCGTCCTAAACTGAGAACCGTTCACACTAAAACCTCAATATCTCTCTCGATATTCAACCAAATCACATGGGGTTTATTCCTACACCTTCATCTACTCAAGACAAACACATATATATAGTTACATGCTCGTGAAATTAAACTTATCTTCACAATTGGTGAAACTGAGCCAAAAAATAGGGTTTTTGAAATATAAATTTGCTAAAGAGGTGAGGCCTTGAGTGGGTGCTTGTGGAAGCTTCAGTGGAGTTCAAAGGACCTCCTCCAAGTGTTAGTTTGTTCTGATATAAGCTCCAAGTATGATCTCAATCGAAGGGTGGTGCGGCCTTGGTCAAAAGCTAGGTTAGGGTGCTCAATAGAGGGGGTTTTCAGCGGGAATATTCTTAGTTTGGTCTGGGGAAGCTTTTGGACCAATCAATTTGAAGTTTTGTGGAGATTTGAGAAATGGCAAAAAATTGGCCTGGTTTTGAGCTCTGAACTTGAGCTCAAACAATGGGGAAGATGGCTAGAAGATGGTTGGAATGGGCTTAAGAGATCTTGGAGGAGCTTTGGAAGCAATTTGGCAAAGTCAACTTCTTTGGCTATGAGAGTGGAGTTTAAATAGAAGGAGAAGGAGTGGCCACCATGACTGGCCAGTGGGTGCAAAAAGGAACTTAGGTGGAGGTAAGAGAAGTGCAAGCAACGAATTGGGATGAGCCAACTCAGGGAGTTCAAATTTTGAGTTTTGGCCATTGGGGCCTCTTGGTTTTGGTGGTTTCCATCCACTAGGCCGACCGGCCAGGTCAGAGCTGGTAGCTAGAGTGGTCAGGTGAGCCAAGAGGAGTTTAATGATGACTATCCTTGAAGATTTGATGGTTGATGGAAAATATATTTGGGTTTAGCCAAATATGATGAGAGATCCCCTAAAACAAGGAGCCTTTGGTCCATGGCTCATGTAGGGAGGGCTAGGTGGGTCTAGTCTGATCCCTAGGGTCGAAAGGCTAGTTATGATGACCATGGCTTGGTTAGTTTAAATGGGTTTGGTTCAATTCAAGGCTTGGGTTCAAAATCATGCCATGAGCTTGGATCTGAGTTTGGGCCTGGCTAAACTTTAAGTTTAGCTCAATTGATTGATCAAATTGACTTGGATAATTGTCATGTGAAGCTTGGTAAAGGAATTGAGTGATTTTAATTAGACTTGGGAGTCCAATTTAGTGGAATTTGTCCCATGACCAATTTTGGAGCATTTCGGTTAGAATTGGGTTTGGATTGGGATAGGGTTTAGGTTAGGCTCAATTGATGGTTCAAATTTGTCCAAGTGTTTTTAGTGAAGAGTTTTGGATATCAATTGGTAAGAATTTTTGGAGTTATGAGGTTTAATTTGAGAGATTTGGACTTAAGTTTAAATTTGGGGATTTTGGCCTGGGCTGGGTTTAGGTGAGATTTAAAGCTAGGTTAGGGCCAATTGAAAGTTCAATTTGGTCTAAAGGAATGTTATAAAGAATTTGAAATTCAAATTTGGAGAAATTCGATAGGTTAGAAGGTTCAATTTAGCAAAACTGGTTATATGGTCAAATTGGGCATTTGGTTGGGCTTGGATAGGCTTGGATATTAGGTTTGAAATTGGGTTCAATTGGGCTTGGTTTTTGTCTCAATTGAGATTGAATATGATGAATTTGAGTTTAGAATTGAAATTGAGTGAGATTGAAGTCATTTTGGTGGAAATTAGGGTTGAATTTGAGGATTCAGGCATTTAGGGGCAACTTGGAGATATTGTTCAAATTTGGTCAAATTCGGCTCAATGGAGAGGTTCAAATTGATTTTGAGGACATTTGGAGTGATTTTGAAGATTTTGGGAATTTTTGAAAATTTTGGGGTATGGAGGGCATTTTGGTAAGTTTTGGGATTTTGAGGGTATTTTGGGGTTTGGATGGTTTCAAATGGTTTGAATTGATTTTTGGACAAAGTGGGTGATTTGGGCAATTTTGGAAAATTAGGGTTTCAAGAGTAATTTGGTAATTATGGGAAGTTTAGAGGTAAAGGGCTAATTTTGGATATTTAGGTAGAATTTGGGTTCAATAGGATGTCAATCATCAAATTACCCTTCATAAGCCATGAGACCAATGGACACCCCACTTTGGATCCTCCTGTTCTGGTCTTAGACCAACCCTAGCCTTGGGCTAATGGTTCAGGGGACCATTCACATGAGTTTCCAAAAAGAGTAAGTGGGTTTTGTTGAAGTAAGCATATTTAGCGAACTCATCTAAAGTATGCATATTTAAGGAAATCATCTGCATTACCGGTTATTATATCCTCATATTTAACTGCAGAACAAGAAGAACAATTAATGTAAATATTAAAGAATCATAAAAAAATATTTGGATGGACATTAACTGATATTAAATGAGTCGGTCCTTTAATCTGCATGCGTCGAATTTTGATGGAAAATAACCATAAGCCTAGGGTTGATCGTCAAAGGAGATTGAATCCTATAATGAAAGATGTAGTTAAGAAAAAAATTTAAAATGCTTGTATGCTGAGATTTTTTATCCAATTTTAGATAGTTCTTGGGTTAGTCCAACACCAAATGTTTGCCTTATTTAGAAGGCCTTCCAAAAATGAGAGTTCCTTCCGACCATACTTCTGTCTCCCCGGTATGAAGTCAGCATTGCTGTATGACCACGTGCCAACTCCCGAGCCCTTTTGGTGTCCGGGTTCCCCTGCTCACCCACTCAATAGAATCAGAGAAGCTACATACTCCTCAGTTATACCTCATTCTCCTATGAAGAGAAAATGTTCCCAAATTTGTTCAAGCTCAAAGTGAAGGGTTGATTGCCCAACTCAATAGTCCTATTCATTGTGTTCTTAAGAAAGGTTGAGTAACTGTGATTGAAAATGGAAGGAATGAATTAATTTTGACAAGGCAAGTTACTGGATGACGAATCTGCATTGATTATAGGAAATTAAATGCCGCAACTAGAAAAGTCCCTTTTCCTTTACTTTTTCTGGATCAAATGTTGGATAGACTAGCAGGATATTATTATTTTTACTTTTTGGATGGATATTTTGGATGCCACCAAATACTTATTGCTCCTGAGAATTAAGAGAAAACAACTTTTACTAGCCCTTATGGATTTTTTGCTTTTAGAAGAACATCATTTGGAATATGCAATGCCCCTCCAACTTTTCAGGGATGCATGATGTCAGTTTTCTGTGATTTAATTGAGAAAGGAATTGAAATTTTTATGGATGATTTCTTAGACTTTGGGACTTCTTTTAATTATTGTTTAGATCATTTAGCAAGAGTTCTAAACTGCTGTGAAGAAACAAACTTTGTTCTCAACTGGGAAAAGTGCCAATTTATGGTTGCAGAGGAATAGTGTTAGAGCATAAAAATTTTGAAGAAGGCATGGAAGTTGATACAACAATTTAAGTTATTGATGAATTGCCACCACTAACGAGTTTTAAGGGAATAAGAATTTTTTTAGAACATGTTGGTTTCTAAAGATGTTATATTAAAAAAGTCTAAAAAATTTCCAAGCCCTTATGCCAACTTATAGAAAAAGATGCCAACTTTGATTTTAATGATGAGTGAATAAATGCCTTTAATTTATTAAAAGATAAATTAAATACTGCACCTATTATTGTTTCACCTAATTGGACAAAACCTTTTGAATTAATGTGTGATGATAGGGATTGTACTATAGGGTTTGTTTTAGGACAGAGATATGACAAAATGTTCAACGTGATAAACTATGCTAGTAAAACCCTTAATTATGCTCAAATTAATTACTCTTCCATTGAAAAGGAATTATTAGTGATAGTGTTTGCTTTTGATAAATTCAGATCTTATCTTATTGGAACTAAATGTGTTGTGCATACTGATCATTCTGCTATTAAGTATTAAATGATAAAGAAGGATGCAAAACCACCATGAATTAGATGGGTCCTTCTAATGCAAGAATTTGATTTTCAAGTTGTGGATAATAAAGGTACTGATATTCAAATAGTTGGTCATCTGTCAAGTCTTTAACAGGAAAATGAGAAAGAATTAAATGATGAAATTAATGACATTTTCCCGATGAACAATTATATGGGATTAATGAATGTCAAATTCCATGGTATGCTGATATAGTGAAATACTTGGTTAGTAATATTTTACCTTACATATTACAGAGCCATCTAATTAAAAAGTTCATTTACAATTCAAAATTTTACTTTTGGGAGGTCCCTTATTTATATAAACAATGCAAGAACTTAATTATTTGAAGATGTGTACCACTAGAAAAACTCAAGAAATTCTTCAAAAATGTCATAAATCTAAATTTGGGAGACATTTTGGAGTGGATAAAACTACATTTAAGATTTTATAATTTCAATCTTTTTGGCCTACTTTATTTTGGGATGATAACAATTATATAAAAATACGAGTTCAATGTAAGAGGTATTTTTATAAGAGATAAAATGCCCCTAAATTTCACTCTTGAGGTTGAAATCTTTGATGTTTGGGGATTAAATTTCATGAGACCATTTGTACCATCTTTTGGAAAAATTTATAATTTAATAGTCGTGGATTACATTTTTAAATGGATTAAAGAAGTTGCTTTACCTCGTTGTGATGTTAAAAGTGTACGAAAAGTTTCAAGGAGCATAATTTTCACAAGATTTGGAATGTCATGAGTTATCATTACAGATGGTATCATCATGAGTTATCATTACAGATGGGGGAAGTCATTTCAGAAATAGAATGATAGAAACATTAACTCAAAAATTTGGGATTAAACATTGAATTGACGCAGCTTATCATCCTCAGACCAGTGGTATAGTAGCAGTATCCAATCAAGAAATTAAAAGAATATTAGAAAAAGCTGTAAATTCTAAAAGGATTGATTGGTCTGCTATACTTGATAATGCTTTATGGGCCTATAGGACTGCTTATAAAACACTTATAAGAATGACACCATATAGGCTCATATATGGAAAAGCATGTCACTTGCTATTTGAGTTGGAACATAAAGCTTACCGTGAAATTAAAGAGTTTTATAATTTGAAAGATGCTGGAGATAAGCAACTACTACAATTAATTGAGCTTGATGAATTGAGACTTGATGAATTGAGAAATAAAGCTATGAATTGAGAAATAAAGCTTATGAGAATGCAAAAATTTATAAAGAGAAAACAAAATTTAGGCATGTTCAGAAAATTCTAAAAAAGCATTTTGAGCCTGGGAAAGAAGTATTGTTTTATAATTTGAGATTGAAATTATTTCCATGAAAACTTGAATCCAGGTGGTCAGGACCATTTATTATGGTGAAAGATTATCTTTATGGAGCAGTTGATATTTAACATCCAAAAATTGGGAGTGTAACTAAGGTAAATGGACACATATTAAAAACTTACATGAGCGGAGAGGGTATTGCATTTGAAGAGATCCTAATGTTGGGTAAAACCTAAGTAAAATAATGGTTATGTCGAGCTGACGATGTTAAACCAAACATTTATTGGGAGGCAACCCATAGTTATCAGTGTGATTTGGATTTGAATTGTTGTTGTAATGAATTATATATAGTAATTATGAGTATTATATGATTTTATTGGCAAAAAAACATTATTTTATTAAAGAATTTGAAGAGTGGAAGAAAGAAATTTGAGAACTGAGTATGTTGGTTTGGCGCTATAGCACCAGATCTGGCGCTATAGCGCCGCAGTTCGAATAACTCCTCTAAACCGCCATAAATTTTGTTTGTCTTCTTCTTCCTTTTAATAAAACTTTCTAAGATAGGATTTGAAGTATCCCTACATCATTCCTAAGTATTCTAAAGAGATTTTAGAGTGAAAATTACATTTGAGAGATCATGGAGAGCAATGATAATGAGAGATTTGAAGAAAAGAAGTTGGTGCGTAAGAATGCTCAAGCATATTAAAATGGATACCTCACAGTAAGTTTGGAGCGCCTCATGGAAAAACTTGAGAACATTGAAGGTGAGATTTCTCTTCTACATTCAAAGGTTGAAAAGTTATCCCACCATTACGAGCACATGGATTGGCAGTTGAATTGTAATTCATTAGTTTTGCTTGTTTCCAAGATAGTTAAGTGATTATGTATAGCACCAACAAATGGATTGACGAAAAGTTTGTTAAGGAATTTCCTCGTGCTCCTTTCTACCGTTGCTACGATAGAAATTGCTTGGTGAGTGGAATGGAGAATTTCACCACTGATCAAGAGTGGTCCTACAGGTTGTTTTTTATATGGATATTTCTATTTTAATGTTGTGTAATTCTGTGCGGTGTTCCTATAGTATTCATTAAAAGACTTAGTGTGGTTTGTATTGTTTTTGTTTTATGGACATCTAAGTGATGCTAAGTGATGTCTTTGTGTTTGGTCTTTGTGTTTGTGTTGTATTGAACTTATTATTAATATAAGAAAATGTTCTGTTGTGTTGTGAAAAAGTAGTCTTATGTATTCAAATTAGGATGTGCGAATTTGAAATTTTGGATTGGTGATGAACTCAATAATTATAAAATTGGCCATTAAAATTTGAAATATAGCCTTTCTGCATCCTAAAATTTCTATTTCCTTTTCAAATATAAACATTTTTTGAAATCTGGATGAGTATGAATGACGCTAGAGCAGCACTTCTTGGCATTGTAGCGCTATTCATCAGGCTATGCAGGGTACTATAGCGCCACTGCCCGACGCTATAGAGCCTGCAGGGCGCTATAGCGCCACTGCCCGACGCTATAGAGCCAAACTAAACCATGAGTAATTTTAAGTGCTTGAACCCACAAATTTTGCCATTTTTACCCTCGGTTCATCTCCTTCCTCAATTTTTCCATATTTTTCTCCCCGAAAGTTTCATTTTATGCTTTATTAGCTTGAAGATAGGCCTCCAAACTTGGAATTTCTTCATCTCTAGGTGAGATCTTCACTGTACCTTTGAAAAATTTTGATTTGATAATGGATTTCACCCACATTGTGGATTTGGCCAAAAATTAAAAAAATTGATGAAAATAGTGTGAAATCTATGGTTAAATGATTATTTATGTTTAGATTGTGTTTTTAGGAGACTTTTGAAGTTGAGTTTGTGATTTTTAGAATTTATCTTGAAATTTTTTAGATTACACGTGACTCCTAAATGAAGAGAGGCATGGAAAAGGGAATTTATATTGAAATTTATAGGTTCTCTTCTTAGTTTTCTAATTCTTCTAACAGTGTGTTCTTATTCTGAATCGTAGGGTATAAGATTTTCAGGTCCAAATTTACACATACAATTGAAATTAGTACACAGAAAAATAGTTAATTAAATATGAAAACAAGTTGTAATTCCAGTAAAAGTTTTCTAATAGTCCTAATTTGTCCGTTACTCTATTTATGAACTTGTTTACTCCCAGGCAACGGTGCCAAATACTTGACAATGACTTTATATATGCTTAAAAATACAAGAATTTGATACTGCTGCTAGAAGATTTAATTCCCCGGCAACGACGCCAAAAACTTGACAACGGTTATAGATTTGATAAAGATGTATATAAAATATTCAATAATTGTAAAGTCACACTTATCAAGCCAAAAACTTGACAGCTGTTATAGATTTGGTAAAGATGTATATAAAATATTCAATAATTGCAAAGTTACACTTATCAACGCAAGTATACATATCGCTCAAGTAATATAGGGCTCTAATGGAGTCCTGGATATCGATCCTATAAGGAGTAATATTAGAGGCTACGAACTAAAATTTTAGAAAATTAATACTTAATCACAATAATATAGTTCAAATTGCTTATTTGTCACTAATAGGAAATTGAAATAAATATGTAATTTTAATAATTCTTAAATAACTAATTCTACTAATAAAGTTTCTAATGTGAAGTTCAAAATATAAAAAAGCATCCTTCTTCTTGTTAAGAAATTAAAGTGAATGAATAAAGTGAATTAGTTCAAATTGGATTGTGTCAAATAGGAGCATACCTATTCTTTACCCTTTGGTCCAAGCATAGAGAACATTGACTAATCCTATGCTTGTTTACTAAATTTGTGGATAGGGGGGG
>NW_018164986.1:227161-227384 GCF_001263595.1 Phalaenopsis equestris | reverse complement strand
ATAATTTTATTTCCCTATTTATTTGCACCCAACTTCCAAGGACTTTGACCTCCCTGAATCTTGGATGTAATCTTTACTTTAGTTTTAAAACTCAACATATTTTACCAAATCAATTGGCCAAATTGAAAGTAATTTAAAATCAAGCTGATGAGCATTGCTGAAAGAAGCATATTTAATGCAGTCATAGCTAGCTCTTCCAACCAATTCAAATCACCAGTTCACA
>NW_018164986.1:226246-227093 GCF_001263595.1 Phalaenopsis equestris | reverse complement strand
GAAGATACAACAAAACTCAACAAAACTCGGAATTTATATATAAAAACAAAGTCATACAAACTACAATAAGTAAATATCACTTATCTCTAATTCCTCCCCAAGCAAACTCCTTGAAGTTTCTCTGAATCTCTTCCTTTCAATACAATACACAGAATTCTTCTTCGAAGCGGAAAGGAGGAAAAAATCTCACACTTTCCCTCCACTCTTACAATCTCTCAAAGAATTTCTCACAATCTAACCCTAAATTAAAATCTCTACACTTTACATTCACTTCAACTTCCTCCTCCCCAAACTCCTCAATTTTTGGCCAAAAGTTTCTCTTAAAGTTGTAGAAGAGTTTTTCCAAGAGTTGCCTAAGCATCCCCTAAAAAATCATCCACATTCAATGCACCTGTTGAAATAACCGCTTATCTCGCCATCGGTGGCCTCGTTGATTCTGAACTCTCGGGAAAAACCCGCCGTCGACGCCCTAGTTCAAATCTTCATATTTTGGTCCCTTTCGCTCCAAATTCGCTCCTTTTTGCATATTTTTGCTCCAATGACCATAATTCAACATACCTACAATAAAACATCAAAAATACCTTTCTTTGAAGTGCAATATCATCAAAATTAGTGAAAAATAGGTATGAAAATCTCAACATATTTTCTTTTGGTCACCTACCTGCTTCTTCTCTGAGTTCCATCCTAGTCATACAGAATTAGAAGAGATTATGGGATTTTTTACTGATGGAAATGGAGTTTGGAAGATTAAGAATAGGTGAAGGATGAACTTTTCTTTTTCAAAACTTAATGTCCATTCTTGAGTTTGGCACAATTTCATCTCTAGTAGATTACTGCCTACCAACCA
>NW_018164986.1:207501-226146 GCF_001263595.1 Phalaenopsis equestris | reverse complement strand
CATGCAATGCTAGTACATTTCCTTACAGATTCTCTTAAAATTCCCTCTCCAATCTCTCCCAAAAGTTAGAAATCTATATTTCTACTTCTATTCTAAGATTTCTCAACATTCTCCATATTTTCCCACACTCTTCTTTGCCCCATTTTCTATAAAAAATGGTGGTTAAATAATTTGTGGCTGAAAATTCAAAAGTTCCCTTAAGCACCCCTCTAAAATTCATCCAAATTTAATGCATTTTGAGAAATAACTGTATCGCGCCGTTTTGGTGCCGATTGGCACCATTCACCATTGATCGAGCTCCATACAAGTGTACTAGCGCCGTTTGGCACCAAACTTTCTTTAAAGAATAATTTCATTAAAAAAATATGTGAGAAATGTAAAAGAGGTTCAACATAGAAAGACATATCGAAATGTGCCAGGTCAGAATTTTAGTTCTTGCTCGCTTTTACTCCAAATTCCACCATTTTTGCTTCCTTTTCTCCAAAAGTCTATTTCATATACCTGAAGTCTAAAATATGCAAAATACCTTCCTTTAAAGTATAATATCACTAAAGTTAAGCATTAAATGTATGTGAAAAATTAGTCATTTTTTAGGCGTATCAGACACCAAGGTGTCGAACCTCTTGGCTGCTTAAGCACCCGTCCGCTCTTCAGAAGATAGAGAGCTTGATGCCTAAGCACCAGCCCTTAAGTTCTTAGCTGCTACAAATTTTTAGGAGCAATTGTTACAGTTTGGGACTTCAGAGGTGTGGATCATTGATACACCTAAAATATATAGTATTTATGTACAAAATTTTTATACCTATTTTTTAGATAACGCGCTTTAATGGAAGGTATTTGTGTGTTTTTACTTTAGGTGCAATCAAATAGATAAAAAATGGTGAAAGAAGTGAAAAATGATCAAATTTAGAGTAAAAATGAAGAAGGTGTGCAAAATAACTGTGGCGCCTATCATTACAAAAGAAAAGTAGAAGGAAAACAATGGCATAACATACTCAAGCCACTATATTCTAACAAGAAGAAAGAGGGAGAAAACACATCACAAAGTACGAAGAAAACACAACAAAAAATTTTATCACATCAAAGCAAATTCACTAGATAAGTGTTTATAAAATTATAAGATAATGAAGAACATAACACTAAGCTTTTTCCCCTTAAAAGAAAGATGAAGATCTCTCCCACAAAGTCTCCTTATGATCCATGCAATGCTAGTACATTTCCTGACAGATTCTCTTAAAATTCCCTCTTCAATCTCTCCCAAAAGTTAGAAATCTATATTTCTACTTCTATTCTAAGATTTCTCAACATTCTCCATATTTTCCCACACTCTTCTTTGCCCCATTTTCTATAAAAAATGGTGGTTAAATAATTTTTGGCTGAAAATTCAAAAGTTCCCTTAAGCACCCCTCTAAAATTCATCCAAATTTAATGCATTTTGAGAAATAACTGTATCGCGCCGTTTTGGTGCCGATTGGCACCATTCACCATTGATCGAGCTCCATACAAGTGTACTAGCGCCGTTTGGCACCAAACTTTCTTTAAAGAATAATTTCATTAAAAAAATATGTGAGAAATGTAAAAGAGGTTCAACATAGAAAGACATATCGAAATGTGCCAGGTCAGAATTTTAGTTCTTGCAGAAAGACATATCGAAATGTGCCAGGTTAGAATTTTAGTTCTTGATCGCTTTTACTCCAAATTCCACCATTTTTGCTTCCTTTTCTCCAAAAGTCTATTTCATATACCTGAAGTCTAAAATATGCAAAATACCTTCCTTTAAAGTATAATATCACTAAAGTTAAGCATTAAATGTATGTGAAAAATTAGTCATTTTTTAGGCGTATCAGACACCAAGGTGTCGAACCTCTTGGCTGCTTAAGCACCCGTCCGCTCTTCAGAAGATAGAGAGCTTGATGCCTAAGCACCAGCCCTTAAGTTCTTAGCTGCTAGAAATTTTTAGGAGCAATTGTTACAGTTTGGGACTTCAGAGGTGTGGATCATTGATACACCTAAAATATATAGTATTTATGTACAAAATTTTTATACCTATTTTTTAGATAACGCGCTTTAATGGAAGGTATTTGTGTGTTTTTACTTTAGGTGCAATCAAATAGATAAAAAATGGTGAAATAAGTGAAAAATGATCAAATTTAGAGTAAAAATGAAGAAGGTGTGCAAAACAACTGTGGTGCCTAAGCGCTAGTAAAACCGAGCAGGTCGTGCCTAAGAGCCAAGTACCTCACGCTTAAGCTCTAGAGGTAGTTACTTGGTAATTCAATGAATTTGGACAAATTTTTGAAGATTTTTTTGAATCAACTCTTGGTGAAAATGTGGGAAATGTTTAATGGACACAAAAATACATTCAATTAGCATTTGAAAGGAAGCAACTTTCGGAAGATTCATTGAATGTGAACACATTTTAAAGAAACACCAAGGCAACTTTTCAAAAATTATAAAAGAAGACTTGGATTAAATTGAAGGGAAACCTACTCTTTCTAGTGCCCCTAGAGAAACTCTCAGTAAAACCGAGCAGGTCGTGCCTAAGAGCCAAGTACCTCATGCTTAAGCTCTAGAGGTAGTTACTTGGCAATTCAATGAATTTGGACAAATTTTTGAAGATTTTTTTGAATCAACTCTTGGTGAAAATGTGGGAAATGTTTAATGGACACAAAAATACATTCAATTAGCATTTGAAAGGAAGCAACTTTCGGAAGATTCATTGAATGTGAACACATTTTAAAGAAACACCAAGGCAACTTTTCAAAAATTATAAAAGAAGACTTGGATTAAATTGAAGGGAAACCTACTCTTTCTAGTGCCCCTAGAGAAACTCTCAGCCCCCTAGCCACCGACGCCTCTCTCTCTTAGATTAATTAGGATCAATCTTTAGAGAGAAGAAGAGAGGAGTTGTAGGGTGTGAGTAGAGAGTATTGTAAGAGAAAGAAAGAGAAGAGATTCAAAAGAACATCAAGAGTTTTGTGGAGAGGATTTGAGATAAGTTTTTATTTTTGTAACTACATTTAGTTTTAATTTAGACTTCTTGTTTGTTTGCATGATTTCTACTTTCAAACTTAAGTGTAATTGTGTTTTCCATGAATTTTGAGTAGTTTTATTTATCTTTTTCCTTAAAATGATAAATGATTAAGTATCGGATGAAAGTTCTATGAAACATTAATATTTAATGCTGGAATAAGTAGTGATAATTTTAAACCTTGTACTTCATTTACTTCTTGGTTTGGCCAATTAAGATGTTAATATTTGTTGTGAGAACATGAAAGGTCCGAGATGGTATTGTCTCAGTCAACTAATAGTAAAAATCACATGAGATTGTATGGATGAGAATGTAATTCATATGATTAAGTGCAAATAAATAGGGAAATAAACTTTGAAGGGTGTAGAATTAGAGGACTTTAGAGTGACAGGATAAAACCCTCAATTTGGTTTCTAGTTTTAGGTTTTTATACGAAATGTTAGCTCCCAGGTGGAGGGAGAAGAGGGAACTCAAGAGTGAGAGCTAGTATCTTCCCTACCTAACCCATCTTTAAGACTATTCAAACTTTAAATTAGCAACTGTTCTTTATTGCATCATAGTAAAAATCACATGAGATTGTATGGATGAGAATGTAATTCATATGATTAAGTGCAAATAAATAGGGAAATAAACTTTGAAGGGTGTAGAATTAGAGGACTTTAGAGTGACAGGATAAAACCCTCAATTTGGTTTCTAGTTTTATTACTTTATTTTCAATTATAAAAAAATTACCAAAATGATAATAAATTACCAAAATGAATCAAACTTTCATTCCTATTATAACATTTATAGTTTGAGTAAGAATATTTTTTAAAGTAGAATTTTTATATAATTTCTTTTGATTTAGTTAAATATTGTATTTCTCCCAGTGGGTTCAATATTTTGGGCTTAATCAAAAAGTCTTATATTACTTGATAACTATACGTATACTTGCGTAATATCCCATATTTAAATATAATAATTACATTCTTATTTGCTTAAAAGTCAAGTTTTTGGTTCCATTGCAAAGTAAGAAATATAAGTAAGAAAAAATTAAGAATATAATCACATACATCGTATTGTCATATAAGATCGGGATTAGCTATGTGGGGGATCATGAAGGGCTACAGAGGAGTCATGAAAGCCAATTTAAAGAGCATATACATAAAATTACATTACAAGCTTATGGTGGATAGAATTTAGTTGGTTACTTAGTGGGTTTTGCTTGTTGTGGAGATCTCTTTTTCTTCTTTAAGGGCAGAAGACATGGAGAGTTCTATAGAAGCAACAACCTAGGAATTCAGAAGGAGTGTTGATTGATTAATATTCTTGTCATTGTAATGGAGAGAAAGCCAAGTCTTTTTGTGTACCTTTTGGTGTCTGTGAGTTGTAATAATTGGATAGTGGATTTCTTTTATTACAATGAATCTATTTAGTGTTTTTATCATGCTCCTTGAGTAGAATTTTTCTTCTTCATTGCGATGATTAAGTAGGAAAGATGGAATAAGACTTATGTAGTATTTTAATTACTTCATATGGTGATGATAAACCTTCATTGCTTAATTTATTTTTCATTATGGTAAGTGAATTGTTAAAATATGTTGTGAACCATTATGTATTAGGAAATTCTATTGTATAATCAAGTAGGTTTATCGCATTAACCTATGGGGTATAGATGGATATGCCCCATATGGATGTGCAAATGTTAAGGATTACCTCATTCCTAAAAGGATTGACATTATGGAATCTAAAATATGATATTACTGATACAACACGTGCAATTGGATGAGCTCCATATGTGTTATAACACCTTGGAAGCAGTATCACCCTCTACCTAAAGTATAATAAAGGAATTAAAGACATGAATTCTGGATCCTAGTTACCTAACCATCTAAGAGACTTGACCTATCCTTCAGAAAAATGCATCTAAAGATATTCTTAAAAATACTTGAGAGCCATCGAGATCAACGCACCAAGGGAAAGGACAAGACTAGAAGAAAAATAATTGTGGGAAAGGAAGATGAAAGAGATGAATTGATCACACGAGCATCCCCTGTACCTTCACACTTATTTATAGGTAATGAAAAGAAGTTGAACTGACACAAAGGGCTATAAAGTAATTTATCATATGCAAAAAGCGAGAAAGGAGTTATGTCAGACACATAGATTGATTTATATAGTAGAATATAAAATATTTACATTACAAAGACTCGGGACAAAAATTATTGAATTAGGCTATCAACCGTCGCTTCGGTAGAGACATACCCTAGCTGAAGTAGTCTTCTCTATAACAATTCACCCCTTAACATAAATCTATCTATCCTCTCTATTTCATTATGTACCCAAGAAGCCAAAGTTGCTTTGCAAAAAGTTAGAAGTTCCACCCAAAGAAAGTTGACCTTCACTGAAGAGTGACTACCTTCACATGCAAAAGTGCCATCTCATCCATTCAGCCTTCCTCGCACCCTTTCTGATTAACAGGATGGTCTGGCTCCTCATCCAACAGTAATCTGTCTGATCAAGCCAATGACTTAGTTGAGTCCCAAAGTTGCTCTGTATGAGACTTCGATAAATTGAGGTCACATCTGATAAATCTACAGCTCTAAAGTTCAAATGATTCCTTTCACCAGCTAGTAGATCTTCCATAGGCTTCTCCCCATTGTCAGCCTTTGCGGTGAGATTGAATTTCCTCTCGGCCAAAAGGGTTTCAACTAACACCAGATTCGTGGATGGATCCTCTGCAAGAAAAAAAAACATTCAGACAAAAAGTAGGGTTCCTTGAAGAGGAGATGCACTATGTACGTATTATTCGACCCCATTCAAATAAAGTAAAGGAAAATCTTTCCTCACCTCTTTGTTCCTCAGTCTGCGGAGGACAACCAACTACTCCTGAGATGTTTATTGTCCCCCAGTCATCTACTTTAGCCCGATGGAACAAGATTAGGATTGATGCTAACAGAATAACCATCGAGTCAACCAGTAAACTGTCTTCCATGTGAGGTGGCATTTCTTTAAGATCCTCGATAGTCTCATTAAGTCTCTGCCCAAAAGAACTTTCTACAAACTGAGCCTTACCACTCAATCATGTCAAGGGAGAATCAAATGATCTTGATTGATCATTTGAATCTAACACCCTTCTTTTCCAAATAGGCATTTCATGTCTCCCCTCACCTTCAAGGCGAGAATCACATCCCCTTATCTTCGTAAAGTTTTTCTTATTTCTTGTAAGCTATTTTACGAAGGCTCTAGGAATCAAACTCTCCCACCATAGTGTCATGAAGAACTATGTGATTATGGCTAAAAAGATATAAAAGAAAGTAAATATAACATGGACTTTCTTTTTTTATTTAAAGAAAACCAGAGGCATGAAATTCCATGGAGTTTCAATTATTGTTCCAATAAGTAATTATAAATATTGTTGGTTATCATAAATAAGATTTTCTTATTCTTATTACAACTGTCACTATTAAGAAACTAAGAAATTAGAGAACTAAATTTGTACATGAAAACCCTATCACATGAATCTCAAAGGAATTTGACGGACCCAAAAGATTTGTTGGGAGCAATGCAGGGCCCTCTTGAGAAAAGTTATTAATGCGAAGCTCATACTATAGCCATCTACAGAAGGACATCAACTCAAAGAGTCAGGGAACCCATCGAGAATTAAAATCATCTAGGCACCATTAATATGACTGACTAAGTCTATCCCAACTAACGTCATCCGGATGGCCGCCCAACAACATTTAGCTGGCATGATTGAGGCAAACCAACTAACCACATCTAGGTCATCCATCAGCCAGGCTGTCCTATCAAAATTGACAACCGAAATACTTAGTTACCCATTCCAATTGAGCAAGAGTTCAAGTCAAGGCTCCCAAAAAACCTTTCGGTCACACTAAAGCAAAACCTATAATACTTTGTTTAGTCCCTTTCAAAATAGAGGTCCCTATGCAATTTTAAATGGGAGTTCATGTTGAGAATAGGGGTTATAGGATCATAGTCAAAAAGGTTAAGAAGGTTTAGTATACCTGTTCTAAGTTACTGTTCACTTTTCCTCCTTTCACTCATTTAAACTCTATTTCTTGGGTGTAATCCACATGACATTTTTAGATTCAACATCATCAAAGGTAATCGAATTGACATTCAATATCAAACAAAACATTTAATTTATTCAATTAAAACATGCCCTTACACATCAAACAATATTTGCTTAATCACTAAACATCAATGAAAGAAACAATAAAACAAAAGCAAACAAAACAAATTAGGAAGTATTAGTCTAAAATCCTCTAACACTTGAATTGCATTTAAGATACCCCGCATTCCAAACTTTCACTTCAAGTGTATCCGCAACATAGACACTTTCAATTAAAACTCCCTCATCTCATTCTGAAATTCCTCCAAATGCTTTTCCAGAACACACTGCGTCATGACCCTTGTTCCTTGCATTGACACTGGTAGAGCCCCGATGATCGCCACTGCCATGAAATCATAGTAAGCAAATGGTATGACATTCACTGGTTTCGGTTTCCCCCACCCATAATCCACCTCCCTAAACCCTAACCTTGTCCAGTCCGACACGAATAGAGAATTGTAACTGAAGTTCACCTGAAAAGGATCCTCCTTATAGTCCCCAATGGCCCATTTAGCGAACTCTTTTGGCAGGCTGCTCTTCGCATCCCTTATGATTTTCACCAAGTCCACAAGGTTCGACTCTGACACTCTTCCGGCAGTGGAAGTAACTGTTACAGGGTAGAAACAGTTGCCATAATACCCTCCCTCCGGGGGAAGAATATCAGCGAGAAGGTGGCGAATGTTGGCAAAGAAGCAGATGTGAACCAACTCGTTGGGCTCGAACCCGATAGCGCGGGTTCGAGACTGCCACACCTTGGCAACAGAGGCGTCGAAGGTGGAGCAGTGTTTGCCTGTGGAATGGAAGAAGTCTGCTTTCAACTGTAGAATGTTGTTGGTTGAGAAATCAATGGTTGTGTATTGAAGCTTTATGTTGGGGAAAGCAGGAGGAGGGTCTGATTGCTTGAGCTTGAGCGGATTCGGGATGAGATCACGACCCCAGATGGGGTTGATAGTGAGTTTTGGCAGCCCACGGGCCAACTCTCCAATGGCGTGTACGAACTGAGCGGCGCCGAGGCCGTCTGCCAAGGTGTGGAATGAGAGGATGCCAATCACGAAGCCGCCGCACGTGAACTCGGTCACCTGTAAGGAAAAATGGTCACCACCATAAGCTTTCTTTTCTACAAAATTATAGTGAAATTGATCACACTTTCATATGTTTAAGACCCAGGAACAAAAGATTTTTTGTTGAAAAACTATTATCGCAGTTTTATTTCACAAAATTTTCCCCTGGTTAAAGCAAATTTTAATTAATATATTTATTTGATAACCAAATGGAAATTGAAGAAATGAATCAATTTCATACTTATAACACTTCAAATTTCCCTCAAATTTCCATGCGGCTTTACTCAGTAAAATCAATTTCATAAGACTACGCTCAAATGAATGGGCAGTGATAAATATAATAATAAACAAATATCTTATTTTCGTTGAATTCCTCCAGCCCAGACGCAGCCTGCGAATGAATGCAGAGAAATTTTAAAGTATCATGCACTGATAAGATGTTTTGTGTGGGGAACCTTCAAGAAGTCTTTATTTTCACGAAAACTTCCACTGGTCCTTTACGAGCAACTTTTTTCAGAAACACGTCTCTCGTTTTATGTGTATTTATGTGAGAATAACATATATATATATATATATAGAGAGAGAGAGAGAGAGAGAGAGAGAGAGAGAGAGAGAGAGAGAGAGAGAGAGAGAGAGAGAGAGAGATTATAGCTAGTATTTTTAGAAAAAAATACAAACAATAATATTAACAAGCTTAAGTTAATATTTATTATGCATACTTAAGTTAGTATGGAGGATCTTCCTTTAAAGAAAATTTATAATAGCGAAGTTTTCTACTTTTAATTTATTGTGATGTTAAATAGTTAAATGTTATTTTTAAATGAAATCTAACTTATCCTGGTAGAGTAAGATGTATTATCCTAGTCTAACCATTTCCATACATTATTTTGTAGTTATTACTATAAAAAAAATCTATAAACATAATTATAAGAAATTTTAGAATAGGATCTCATAATCAAACTTGATCCGATTAAAACATTGATTAATAAGAAAGATATGGTTGCTGCATAACTAATTAACAACTAAGACTTTGTGTCTCATGAACACACCTGCATCATGAATGGGATGTCGATGGACTCAATAATATCTTGCGAGACCGCCGGAAAAAGCTCATCCGCCGGGATCATTAGAGGTTGATCGAGAAACCTCACATCCTCGAGCGTACAATCAGCAACAGCCTCAACAAACAACACACCCTCGCCTTTGCACGACAACTTCACTTCACCATCATCAGGATCATCGATGAACCGGCCTGCGAATGGGTAATAAGGTACGAGGGCTTTTGACAAAGCCTGTTTGATGGTTTCCGCCGCACTCTCGCCGGTCTTAAACACATGCAAGGATCGGACAATGTGGCGAAGGCCGGGGACGCGATCGATGGGAGACAGAAGAAGGACTTCCGTCGGCGTCGGCTCCGCCGGGGTGACAAGCCCGCTTAGTTTTCGGGTCACTGAGAACACCATAGCAGCTGTTGCTTGGCTGGGGAAGGGAGGGAAGTTTGAATGGCTCGAGGAAATGGTACGTGGGGTTTTTATGGTCGAAGGAGGGCGCGGAGTGCTACCTTTTGTTGACGCGGGGGGTAGTTGGTATGGCGATACGTGTACGATGGGATGGAGGAAAGAGAGATGGGTGTGAAATTGCCACCCCATGTTCGGCATATGCACATAGTTGGGTCAACTCAAAAAAAGCCAATAAATGACAAGATGTGAAAATAAAAATTTAAAATATTAAGATAACTATATAAAAAGACTTTTTTTTTTTTTTCTGAATGAATAAGTTTGGTAAATTAGTTCGGGACTCAGATTTAATAAAAACAAACAGAATGCGTGAAAATTCGTTGTTCGGATAGATTAAAGCTAAATCTACCTATTAATAAACTAGGTAACACCGCCTAAATGTTTAGCTGCCCTTTTTCTTGGAAACATCACCTTATCCTTTTTATTTTATCTTATTATTTAAGCAATTTCAAATTATGTTAAGGGTTGGTATAGTTCCTGTGATGGATAAGATTAGAGGAAGTCGTCTTAAATGGTGTGGTCATATTAAACGTCGACCAATTGATGATTTAATTAGGAGAGTAGATATTTTTATGTTCAATTTAAGTTAAGAAATACAGAGGTAGTCCTAAGAAGACTCGGACTTATGTAAAAAAAAACGGATCTTAACTTATTAGAACTAAATGAAAATATAACACTAAATAAGACGCAATTGAGAAAAAAAATTCCTGTAGCAAACCTCACATAATGCGATTAAGGCTTTATTGTTGTTTTATTTAAGCGGTTTCATGATATTCTAGTAAAACATGTTCAAGAAAAACATCCTCATAGAAGAGCAGTAAGTCAAGAAAGTTTAAATTAAAAATAAATTCTGATATAATTTTTTTTATAACAAAATAAAACTGGACATAATTTATTGTGCGGCAAAGTTGTCATCCAATTATTCTAGAAGAACACATCATGTGGCCAATTGCGCTAACAGAAGTATACAAGCTCATTTATGAATCGTGCAGTTTATTTTTACTGCGTGAAAATATTATTAATAATATTATTTTGCAACAAAAAATTGATCATACTTAGCCTGTCATATTTCAGCGTGCATTTTCTGTCCGGACATCTGACGTATCTCTACGTGCGGTGCAGATTATTCCTGAGTTATTTTCAGGTTATTTCTGGGTTATTTTCAATAATTCCGAAATAACCCAAAAATAAAGACCGCGGATTATTTCTGGATTTTTAAAAATAACTCAGAAATAACCTAAAAATAATTCAGGAATACCATACGCCGTACGTAGAGCTACGTCAGGAGTCCACACAAAAAATTTTTTGCATATTTCAAGACTGTATTTCACATTGCAACTTATTATTCATGATCGTATAAGTCCGTAATAAATTGCAATGAATACCATTCTCTCTCATGCTTCATCAACAAAACAAGCCCCAAATCAAAATGTTTTGTCATTTTACCTTCGAATTTCTTAAGACCGTTCGTTTATCTTCTGTTTCCTTTTTGTGATCTTCAAATTGAAGAGGAAGATGAAGGAGGGAACAAAATTTGGGGTTTTTTTCTATAATTAATGTTTAATGCAAATGTCTTGTTGGATGGAATGCAAGTTTGTTGTTCTTCTTATTGGTCCTATCTTATGTTATAGCTATTCTATAATTTTTTTAATAAAGCATGTGTTTTTCATTCTATTTGAGTAAATATTTTTTTATTACGTTTGCCTTGATTCTTTTTCACTAAGCAGCTAGTTGATCATTGAAGGCTCGATTAATTAGAAGATGGGCTTGGATGATTTTTTTTATAGAAAATGTGGATTTTGTTGTTAGGTTTTAGATGAGAAAAAAGAAACTTACAATTTTTGGTAAAATGTTTTATACTTATGTTTTTGTTTGTTTGTTGGATCTTTATAAATTGATAGTATATATATAACTGCTATGTTATTTTTCTTTTGGATTTAAGCTCTCATAATAGGTGTACATCCAAATATACATTTTAGGTTAATAATGCAAAAATAGATGAACTCACCTCAAACTAAGGGAAGAGGCAATTAAAGTCACTCGTCTAAAAATTTGAGGAAACTCGCCCAAGTTAACCGACCCATACTTAGTGAGGACTTATCCAGTTCAATAAACTCGAGGTTGAAAAAAGTAGCCCAGTCCAAAAAACTCAAGCTCAAACAGCACTAATCCAAATCAAAGAGCTCGAGCTCAAATAGAACTTTTCTATTATAGCGTGCATTCAACCAAGCCATAGGCATTTGTTGAAGGCCTCGTAAGAAACCCGTCTATTCGAAAGCAACAAGTTAATTCCTTTGTTGGGAAGGCGTTTAAAGCACTCACCCATGTAGCTATCCATGTTGTATCTATAACAGATGTGTTGCATATTTATTTTGTAGATCAAAATGTAACTTCCACAGAATGCGAGCTTAAAAATTCTAGAATTTGCATTGGATAGAATATAAAATGAATCATTTGAAATCATTACAATCATGCAGTACACTAGATAATATTTAAAAAATGGGTCCTACTTCGACAAGATGAAATAATGTTTCATGTATTTTGTGTGAAATACAATAATATATGTCCCACAAATCTTTTTGAAATTGGAAGTTACTTTGCCTAATGAAAAACGATGTTGGACATTATATTTTTTTATTTTTATTATATGCAATTAGGTGACTTATTATTTAGATATGTGAATAAATTTTGAAAAAAATCTTAAGAACTCGCATAGTCGACCTCACTATTACAAGATGATTTTAAATAAATAAAAGACTTAAACTACGATCTCATGTGCTATTTGTACCCATTCACATTAAATATGGGCCACTTAATCATGCTACAATTTGGCCCCTAAGGAAGATCTTTTATGCCCTGATCCATAACCCCATTGCTTCGATTATGAACCTATTACAAAAATTAACATCCTTATGTAATTTGTACATTCAACTTACCTATTACAAATCACTGAGTTAATTAAACTTACGTATAATTGTTGAAAACTTTTTTCAATCTTCTTATTAGTTACTATAAATTACCATCCATTTTACTTGAGAAATGGCTGAACTTTGTTAAAGTTAAGGAAAATATATAATGTCGTTGCTTGAAATTCCATTTCAATAAGGTATCATGAATCGCATCTTCCTAATGCTTCACGTGATTTTTGAAATACAGAAATTACAGGCTGTGAAGACTCCTCAACTATAGTTTGTTCTATTAATAATTGTTACCCAAAATAGTATGAATGGAAAGCAGTTGTCTCCTACAACAAGTATGTCTTACATATTGAGCCTCAGGCCATGCTTTATGTTTTATTATTCTTATAATTTTATTCAAAATTTTATAATAGTAATTGTTATTTAGCAAGATACGACAATTTTCTATTTGTATATTATATAATGAGGCATTTGAAAGACAAACATCTCAAATGGATCTATCTACTATTCCTATGCTTGACTTCCAAATATAGCTTTGTAAGGTAAATATATGGGTAGATGCTCCACCAAGTCAAAGAAGTTGGGAGAAAGCATAGGCTGAAGTTTGCAGAATATTATGGGAATGAACATTTTAAGCTGTCTCAATATATTAACTTTTAAATGAGCAACATATAAGTTGTTTGAAGGATGCACTGATTTCAATTAGTGGATTAATTACTGGAGTTAGAAACATACTAAAAGCAGCAGGCAGTAATACTGTAAAAAATTATTTCAGTCGCGACTTTTCATGTTTAATATTTTTCTTGCATCAAAGTCGACAAAACAAATCAAGTTAGATATGTACCTGCTATGGAGCTTTCATTACAGAAATTTAACCTATTTCAGAGGGTCAAATCCTGTCAATTAAAACTAGATAAACCGTCGGTTGAAGAATTAATAACAATTTATCAATGGTATATGGCATAGCAAAAACACTTGTCGAAAATTAGAAAACCAAAGGATATTATGACGACTTATAAGTAACGACGGACTTCAGTCATGATATGATCATCGATTTTTGATAAACTAGAAATCACGTGTAAGCCATCGAGTTTCGTTAGTTTCTGATTACCAAAGGCTAAAACCATCGATTATTGCCATTGATTTAGCGTCACTCAACCACAGCAATAACCGATGAGTTAACCGTCGACAGTAACCGGGAATAGGCATCAGTTTTTGTTGCGGTGAAGGCTGTTAATTAGACATCGGTGAGGCATCAAAATTATAACCACTGAGGTAATAGTAGATAATCTGGTGCATCTATCAATTTTTTGTCGCAGTCAAAACTGACAAATTCGTGTCTTTTAGGCGTCGGTATTATAACCGTCAAATATGTCGGTATTATAACCGTCAAATATCACTACAACTGAAATTCGTGTCTTTTAGGCGTCGGTATTATAACCGTTAGATATCACTACAACTACTCGATATATCATCGAAAGACCAATGAAAAGCCATCGAAAACCTGTAGCGTCAGAAAAAAGTAAGAGCCCGTTTGGGGTAGCTTATAAGTGCGGTGGCGTTTCTGAAAAACGCTTGGGGTAGCTTATACGCCTAACCTTTTGGTTTGCGCGTTTTTGAAAACGCTTTTTGCCGCGTTTGAGTTTTTTTCACTAAACGCAGGCTGCGTGTCAAGCTTCGCGGTCGACCCGCGGGCCGCGTTTCAGGATAAGTAGCTTATCCTAAAATGCAAAAGCTACCTCAAACAGACCCTAAATCTCATGTTTGACAGTTATAATTTCCACACTTGTAATCGACACATATAAAAATGATATAACTGCATCACAATTTAACCAATCCAAACATTTATAGGACTAAAACTGTAATAATAAACTTTCCAATTGAACAAGTAATTAAAAAAATACATTTAATTAAACATATATACATAAGTGTTCGGTAAAACAATATATGATCGAATGTTTAAAAAAAAGATGTTCACATGTAAGAGAAACCCCAGATATTCATCCTCAGTCACCTCCCCATTCTCCTCATCCAATTGATGCTTCCCCCATTGCTTTGCCAGAAGCCATAATGCATCTAACTTTGCCGTCAATTTAGCCTATATATTAGCCTCCAGCTCTGACCTTATCTGGGCCAATATGGCAACCCGCTTAGAAACCACATCATACTTTGTGGTAGAAGTAGATGTTGTGGATGCCCTAGTAGGAAAATGCCTGAGACCTGAACCCATAGACTTGACCCTTCTTCTTACCTCCGACAACCTCCCTCCATAAGTCATATTATTGCGGTTCACGATCTAGAATCACAATTTTGCCTGAGTGCTAGAATCCGCTCTCCTTCAACTGCTATAATTTCTTTCTAAAGACAATTGGTTACATACAGTTAGAACGAGAATAAACATCAAATCAGTTAAGTCCTTCCATTCTTGCTAAGGATGGTCTGCCAAACACCACAATATGGTTTAATATTGAGCCTAATGGAGATATTTAAGTAATTTATAGTAAAATATTATCACTTAATTCCTATTTGAATATAAAATAACTTAAAGTTTTTTAATGTTCATTCCTTCCAAATAGTATATTCATAATAAGAACATGGATATTACCAAGAATAAATATGATGCCCCTTACTTATCCTGAAGGAAGATTCTAATTGAAGTGTAGGACATGTAATTTAGAGAGCTTGACAAAAATCCTAAATAATGTTGAGTTATGAAGATCTTATATTACATAACTACCTCTTATAATTAAAATGTTTTGTGATACAAAAAGAATTTAGGTGTCTTTTTGAGCATAATAAAAAAATCAGACAAAACTTTGAGATTAGAGTTGCTACTCACTTACGTGATAAATTAATGGACAAGCATAAGTTTGGTAAGAGGATCATTTGGATTAGAGAGGTTCTCTAAGATGAGTTATGTATAGCTTATGGTCATTAGCTATATTTGTAAGAGGCAACAAGCCAAGCAAGATAAAGAACCAAATAATGGTGGCATTGGCAGTTTTTAGAGACTCAATTCCACATACTGAATATAAGAGGTGAATTATAAGGTGTACTCAATGCATAAGAATTAAATGTGTAAGTTTTGTTATTTAATTTTTAAGTATTTTAATAGAAGCATGTATTTGAAAGATAACCCACAGATACTGAGTTAAGACACATCAGCATCATATGCATTCATGAAGGGTTGAAAACAAGTCATAGAGCCTTATGTAAGTAAAAAATTTATTCATAAATGATTATGATTTATTTGTAAATGTACATTGTTGCTAATGATCCTTACAAATTTTTGTAGGATGAGTACATGGGGTTTAAGGATATTGTGAGCCACAATTCTAGAATTATTTGTAGTTATAGTGGTTAGTCCGAACATTAAAAATTTAAAATCTAAAGAGAAGCTATAAGAGAAAAAAAAGAAAGGAAGAATATGTGGTTTGGGATCTTAGGGGCTAGTCTACAATATATAACATTCTTTCTCTCATAAGATCTCCATAGCTATTGATAAACTGGTTAGTAGATATGTTATGGCCTTTGCTTATAACATTAAAGATTTGGCTATTGCTAAGTGACAAGCTCAATAAGCTGAAACGAAAGCCAAAATAGAGCATATGAAGCCTAACGCATGCCATAGGTGTAACAATCAATAGTGGAGTAAGGGAAAGAAAAGTGAGAAGACTAGGATGTGGAGATTGACCTTAAATAGTTATTTCTATTTTTTTAAGGAGTATTTTGATTATTATTGGTGCTTGGGTTAGACCTAGGTTGGGTTGTCTAATATTGGACCTAGGTTGGATTGGATCTAAGACTTGGTTTGGGGATTGGGCTAGTTTAGATTAGGTTTAAACGGGTTGAGGTTAGGCTAGGTTCTGGTCAACCTGAGTCGAGCTCAAACTTAAGCCTAATCTAAGGCTATTGAGTGATTAACCTAGCCTAAAATCAACTTAAGACCTAAGAATTACAATATTTAAATTAA
This sequence comes from Phalaenopsis equestris, assembly GCF_001263595.1. Taxonomy (NCBI): domain Eukaryota; kingdom Viridiplantae; phylum Streptophyta; class Magnoliopsida; order Asparagales; family Orchidaceae; genus Phalaenopsis; species Phalaenopsis equestris. The sequence goes on along the minus strand of NW_018164986.1, from coordinate 209,532 downwards.
AAACAAGTAAGAAGAAAGCTTTCTAGAAGAAGGAGGCTAATTGGAGGAGGAAACTTCACAAGAGCAATGTTTTCCTTCTTCTTCCTCTTTTTGGTTGACCAAAGTAACTGTTAGAGAGTGCTAAATACCACCTATTTATAGGCTGAGAAGGTGTTGGCAGAGGGATTCTGACCATCCGATTATGTGGTGCTTCGATCAGAGATGATTTGGACAATTAAAGAGCCACAAATTGCCATTGGTGAAATAGCACGATGGTTTGTGGTCTGATTTGTGGATGAAGGCTATGGATCAACAGCGTGTCATTTGGAGCGATCTCTTTAGTTATACCTATGCATGATCACGCCCAAGCCTGGTGTGACCACATATGGAACTTTCGGGCGTGGTCACACTCAGGTTAGGCATGACTACAACGAGGTACTTTTGGGTATAGTTGTTGGTCGCTTTAGTTTAATCTTGAAAATAATGTTCAATTTAATATACATATAATTTTGATTATTAAAATTAATATTTTAATTTTGAAAATGAGGCCACAAAGATCTTACAAATTCAATAGTTTAAATAACCAAGCACCACACAAAAAACAATGCACCTATCCTGAGGAAAAAAAAAAAACATTTCTTATTAGCGAGGCTCCACAAAAAACAATGCACCTATCCTGAGGAAAAAAAACATTTCTTATTAGCGAGGCTCGATTACTTAAACTAAAGAATTTATGAAATCCGTTTGGTCTGTGAATCTTTTATATGTCGACCAAAAAATTCCTCCATAAAATATAAGGATTAGATAGGGTTTATTTTACTTGGGTTCTTTAGTTCCATATAGAGGTAAACCCTTATAGTTAACTACATTTTAAGCGATCGAGTTCTCTTAAGAAAACTCTCGATAATGATTAGAGGTGTTTGCCTTCAAGATTTTAAAGAGTAGGTTTTCAAGGTTGGACATAGAAAAATCGAATAGGAATGGATCAAATAGAAGCAATTATTTTAGGAATCCAAAGGGAAGAATAAGTAGGGGATGTCACAAATCTTGAAGAGAACCTCGGTGACTTCCCAAACTATCCTACTATTTGCCTTCAATTTTGAAGATTATATTATTTTAATATTTCAGTCCTGTAGATTTTATTATTTATGGCTTACATTTGCACGATATCCAACCATGAAAATAGCGTAATAGAAAGGTGGATTTATGTCATACCAAATGACAACCCAAGAATCCTAAAAAGAGTTAGGGCTTAATTACACAATATGGTTGTGCAAAATCCTAAAGATATGGTGAGGATGTATGTCGCACTAGGCAGATAACCTCGAAATCCTATGCCATGTTGTTTAAACTAGGAAATATTTATCTGATGGAGACCTTTTTTGCTCTCTAAAATATGTTCTTCTATGCGTTGTGACCTCGTTGTACTGCCCACAAAGTTTGCTCTAAGCTTCTTGTTGTAATGGTAGCTCCAAGGTTTGCATTTATATGTCATATTTTGTTGTTGTTATGTTTTATTATTGAAGTGTTTTGGGAGGATTTTAATTTTAAGTTAAGCGACACCAGTCAAGATCCTAGGGTTTCGTTATCAGGGCATCACTATTTTTTTTTAATTTACTTAATCTAAATGAGTTGTTAAGCTCTTTAGACCAAAAAATTCTCGTTAGTAACCGTAGGTTACCTCATCTGAGAAATCCTCACAAATTGAAAAGGAGTAAATTAAGGGTGTTCAAAAAGGTTTAAATGTGTATTAATTTTTGAAAATGTATTTTATTTTGCAGGTATTAATAGTAAAGTATGCATAGTAAAGTAAAGTGATAGAAAAATAATGTAATAAAAGTGCAATAAATAAACTTTAAAGGCGTACATGGTGCTCCTGCTGCTGCTGTTGCATAGTTAGTTGTCGGCTATTTTTCTTTCAAAAATAAGATTTTAAAATTTAGAATTTAATATATTATATATAATGTAATTTTAATTTTGTGAAAATGATATATACATATATATTTTTTTATTTTTGGAAAATGATGAGACCGGGTAGACCTCATATATCTA
>NW_018164986.1:203445-207401 GCF_001263595.1 Phalaenopsis equestris | reverse complement strand
TCCACGATTGTTCATATGAAAAGTCAAATGGGATAGGTTCAAACAGGAACAGTTATTTCTGGAATCCAAAGGAACAAAAAGTAAGAGATGTCGAAGATACTGAAGAATATTCAGTGACATCTTAAACTAACCTATGATTTGGCTTTACGTCTTTAAAAGAGAAATTATGTGATATTTCAGTCCTGTAAATTATTTAGATATTTGGGACTTGTGTCTGCATGTCATATGAAAATAGCCTGAGAAAATATAAGGATTTATGTAGTTCTAGATGACAACCTCGGAAGCCTAAAAAATTTAGGACTTATATCGTACGATATGAAATCGAAGAAAGTCCTAAAAGATAGTGTGAGGATTTAATTTCCGTCGGGCAAGACGAACTACCTCAACGTCCTATAGGTATGTTATTTAAATTTATCAAAATCCAGCCGAAGCTTCTTCTCCTGTCTATCTGTTGTCACCTTGCCCGCCATCCAAAGATGAGTTGTCATTTGCTCCAGATTTGTCATCTCGATCGCTGCTCAGGGATGAATCACCAATTGACAACGTCGTCGTCTCGTCTCGAGAAGAAGGGAGGAAGAAGAGAGAAAACTACGCCTTGAAAGGCCTTGTATAAACATACTAGGAGAACTTATATTTAAAAGTTTGAATGTAGGTGAATGTCTATAGTACAATATAGTACAAGAAAAAAACATCTGCGTAGTAACGTACTATAACAGGTAAAGACTGAAGGAAAATTATGGAAATGAAGCAACATAAAGAAAGGAAAGACCATGCAATAAAAAAAAGTTTGCAGTAAGGGAAGAAAACTGAAACAACTGAGTGTACCTGATTAAGTCTGGTGATTCTACAAAATATATTACAATTGAATGATATAAAGGGGTTAGACAAATATTTGCAAATGATAAAAGAAAGGTTAAGTGATAAGCATATGAAAATTTAAAATGGAATATTAGCTTTTAATTTGGGTTTAGACTCAGACTAGACCTCTTTTTCTCTTTTATCTCGATCCCACAGGCAACTGATATATCAAAGTCAACCCATTAACATCAACTAGAGGCCACCAACGAATCACCCCTATAATCAGACAGTCCTAGACCCTATCATTTAGTGAATATGTGAACGGAGTAGTATTTGAACTCATTGAAGTATAGTGCACCCACATGTGAAATGTAGTATCTAAACTCATCAAAGTGTAGTGCATCTATACGTGAAATGTAGTATCTGAACTCATCAAAGTGTAGTGCACCTATACGTGAAATGTAGTATCTGTCGTGCAGGGCATAGTGTGTGGTGTTCGTTGTATAATATCTGAGGTGCATTATGCTATTTGTGGTGTAGTGTATGAACTATATAGTACATGAGAGTCATAGTGTATGAAAGACATTGTATGAAAGGCATGAGGTATGAAATGTGTAGTGTGTATGTGAGTGTAGTACCCATGGAATGGTTTGTTGTGTATCTGTTCTTTCTAAGTACCATTTCCCAAATCTTTTAGGGAGGGTTGGAGCTGCCGATGACTTAAGGAAGTGAAAGGGCATCGCACTAATTGAGTGTTGATTTTATATTTCAGCTATAAACAAAGCTGTCAAATGGTTCTTTGCATCATCGCCTGTTACCTCGGACCTCGAACTTATATCCCACTTTAATATTTCATATGCCCATCCCACAAGATCTCATATATTTCATATCAAGAAAATGAGAAAAGTAATTATTCGTGCCTTTCTATAACATCCATATTCCATTTCTAAGTTCAAATTTTAAATCCATACGTATGATCATTGCATACTCCATTAAATTTTCCAAGGGGAAACAAAGATTATAGCATTTAAAATTAACTCTCAAAGTTAAAAGATGGTTTTCAACATATCCTCGAACAAAGGGCAGCAAAAGGAACAAAATGTGGGTCTCAAATGTAAATTTCAAATCAAAGAAATGATTTCTAACATGTATTCGAGTAAGAGCAGCAAGAAGAACAAAATACGTGTCCCAAATGTATATCTCAAATCATAAAAAATGATTCCCAACACGTATTCGAGCAAAAACATCAAGAAGCAAAATCTGCGCCCCAAATGTATATTTCAAATCATAAAAAATGAGATCCAGTAGGTATTTGAACAAGGAGACCACAAGAAGCATCAAAACCGAGCCCCAAGTATATTTTTTGAGCCATAAAATAAATTCCAGCAAGTGTTTGAACAAGGGACAGCAGAAAAATATCAAAACCGAGCTCCATATGCATTTTCAAACCATAAAAATGAATTCCAGCACGTATTTGAACAAGGGGCAGCAAGAAGCATCAAAATCGAGCCTAAAATGACCTCTCAAATTAAAGAGTAAGAGTTTCCAACATATGCTCGAACAAGATAATAAGAAAGAGCAAAAGTACATCTTCAAACTAATATCTAACACCCAAGAGAAACCTCCCATAGATGGATTTGAATAAGACAATAAGAAAAAACGAGATAATCAACCTGAAATCTTCATCTAGAATTCAAAAGATAATTTCCAACATATTTTCAATTAAAGCAACAAAGGAACGAAGTAATCAACCCCAAATCTTCATCAAGAACTCAAAAAGAGAACTCCAACATGTTTCCAATTAAAGCAGCAAAAAAAAACAAGATAATCAGCTCCAAATCTTCATCAAGAACTCAAAAAGAGAGCTCCAACATGTTTCTAATTAAAGCAGCAAAGGAGCAAGATAATCAGCTCCAAACAAACTCTCAATAGCTTGAAAATATAATTTCTAATATGTTTTTAATTAAGGCGGCAAAGGAACAAGATAATCAGCCCCAATTAAGTTCTCAATAATCAAAAACCAACCTCTACATATTTCGAATGAGGGTCGCAAGAAGATCATGGAAAACCAGCCCCCAAATCTATTTAAAAAAATAAATAAAAGAGCATTGTTGACCTCATTTTTGGTTGAGGTTTAGTGTTTCCTCTTTAGTAGCCTAAGGTCTAGCCATAGAAATTTCCTATTGACTATTCTTAGAAAACTAATTCTTAGAAAACTAGAAAAGGCACCCTCACCACTAGAAATTCCAAACTCTTCTCTACTCAACTGAAAATTCCAGATATTGGTCATAGCCTCCAGCACCTGGTAGGTGGGGTCATTATGGGGGAACTCAAGATAAGTCACCCTTAGGACTGATGGACCTTAGAGTTGACCCTGGGTGTTGGTCTAGAGCTTAAGGTACATACTCGCACTCACAATCACTCACAACCCTAAACTTAAACTTCTAGGCTTTGGTCCCTTGATACTTTTGGGAGACTCATGTGGGTGGTCCCCTAAAACCATTAGCCCTAGGCTAGGGTTTGGCTAAGATCACTGCATAGAGGACCCAAAATGGGGTTTCCATTGGTCCATGGCTTGTTGATGGTGGTTCGCACTCCAACTCTACCAAGATACCCAACCTTGCCTTTTGCCCCTAAACTCCCCCCAATATACCTAGAAATCTTAGGGACCCCAAATTTAGCCAAAATTCCCAAATTTACCCAAAATACCGAAATTGGTTCAAAAATCATTTCAAACACCTTGAAAACACCCAAACTACCCAAAATCACAAAATTTTCCAAATTACCAAAATACCCCTCAATGGCCCAAAAATCCCAAAAATTCCAAAAAAATTCCAAAAAAATCCCAAAATTTTGTAAAATATTCCCAATTTCATTTTCCTTAACTACCACATGACCCAATTTGGTCAATTTGACCACCTTTGACCAAAACCCCCAAATTGCCCTTTAAAGGCCCATATTTTCCCCAAGTCACCTCAAATGTTTATCAAATTGGTCTCAATTTACCTCAATTTCAATTCTAAACTCAAATTAACTCATAATATGATCAACATAAACCAAATCCAAGCCCAATTGGTCCATGATTTGAACCCAATTTTGATTTAAACCAAAAACCCAATTTTGGCCCCATGACTTAGTTCCACCAAATTGAACCCATG
>NW_018164986.1:199695-203342 GCF_001263595.1 Phalaenopsis equestris | reverse complement strand
TTTGATTTCAACCTAAGTCCAAATTTCCCCAAATTTGCCCCAAATTGACCATATCTCAAAACTACTAAATATCTCAAAACTTCACCAAATTGAGAGCTTTAACCCCAAAATTTCCACTCCATTCCTTCATGACAAATATTCAATATTCACAACATTCCCCTTTATCATTTGAACCATTTAATTTGGATTTGGCCCAAGTCTAGCCTAACCTAGACCCATGTCTAACCCAACATGCCCAAATTGACAAAATTTCAAAAATCCTTCAAATTGACCCTCCAATTGAACTCATAATCATTTCAATTCTTCACCAAAAATCTTCATAACAATCATTTACACAATTTTGATTAATTAATTGGGCCAATTGACATGGCTAGCCAAGCCCAAACCCAAAAACCCATGCACTTAAGATGGTTTAATTACCCCAAAGCCACCAATTTAATGACTCCACAGCCATTAGTTGGACCCTAGTGGCCAGCCTAAATCACCTAAACTAAGCCATGGACCAAAGGTCCCCTAAATTAAGGGATTTCATTCCATATTTGCTTAAGCTTAGGATTTTTTTTTGCCAAAACTAAACCTCAGCCCATTAAATTGCTGTGACATATTCCCCTAGGTTCCCTGAGCTCTTAGCCACCTCCCCCTGCCACGGCCGGCCAGCCTAATCACCGGAGAAGCCAAAACTGAGGGCCACCCCCTCTTAAATTTCACTGAAATTAAACCCAGAGGCCACCTCACTCAAATCAAATTATGGAGCTCCTTTTCCCTCCACCTAAGCATCACAATACACCCAAACATTGGCCCTGAGAACCACCCCTTGGTCATTTTTATAAAAACTCACCTCCACGGCCATGGAGAGGTGTACTGAAATTTTCTCAGAGAGGGCCTCCCAAATCACTCACAGAGCTTCTTTGAGACCTCCTCAGTGAATCCAACCATCTTCCCCCATTGATTCCCACTGTGTAAGCTCAATTTTGAGCTCAAACTTTTGCCTAAAATTAGGACAGGGCTCAATACACCTCCACAGTCCACCAAACTAAAATTAAACTTGACCACACCTTCACAACACTGAAAGAAGCCAAAGCACCATCAAATCCCCCTTCCACAGAGCCCCTAGTATAGACTTTGATCAACACCTGAAATCGGCCTTGGTCAAATTTGAGTCTAGGCATTTCACCACAACCAGATACTCAATCCCTAGCCTCTTTGGACTCCAACGAATGTGCCAAGCATCTCTGATTGAAGCTTCCCTTCTTAGAGCAAAGGTATTGAACTCCTCCTCATCTCGAGCCTCTTTTAATTCTCCATTTGCTTGGGCTTAATTTTATAGCATCTTAACCTTATAGATATGTGCCTCTAGTCCAGAAGAGCATTTTAAAAAAAAAAATCATTAAATTTGGTTGAGAAATGAGGGAGATATCAAGCTTAGAGATGAATGACTCTAGGGCTAGGCTATCGGGGACGATGACGGAGCACCGTTTCGATCGGTCGTGTATCAGAAGGACGATCGAGATCAAGCCGGACAGCGCTTTGGGACATAAACCGTGGGCCGAGTCAGCGCTGATATGGACATCAACATTCATCAACATTCAATGGGAGCGCACCGCGTGGAGCTTCGGAGCCGCCGTAGGTTGATGTAGTGCCACGCGCTTAAATAGATAAATAAGGATTTAAACAATTCAAAAAATAGCCCTTAACTTCAAAAATTCATATCTTGGTGTAGAAAAATCATAAAAATAAAATAAAAATATTTTCTTGCTCAGTGAACAGAGGAGAACAATGTGGATTAAAGTTTATGTCCATTTGAGGAATATTTTATTTTTAAAAAATTAATTAGTGTTGGGAGTCTTTTAACTCTCCATGCATGTAGAATTATCACCATAGCCTGAATTTTTGGCATGTTGTAGCCTCTGTCAAGGGGAACATCCTCTAATTTTTCCAAAGTCAGAGGAGGTCTCTAGACAAAGACCCATATTTTTCAAGTTTATGTGCATTATTTGCTTAAATTAATCATGGAAATTAGCATGTTACTTGGAAAAATCCAAGAAAATTTTGAAAGGTTTATGATGACCAGAGAACCTTTAGGAAAATTTCCCATGAGTGAAGTCATTTAAAATGTACCTAATTTTCACAAACCCTAAATCACTAAGATAATTAATTTTAAAAAATACAAACAATAAAATGACTTGATTTTTGATCGCCACTATTTTCTAAGATCCAGAAAACTCTCCATAAAAATTTCAAAGTATTTTGAGTACATTTGATGGTCTAAGTTGATTTTTCAAGCTAAATATCTTTTTTTGGCACTAAAATGATTTTTAATGATCAAAATTTAACTCAAAAGATTATGAAAACTTATTTTTAGAGTTCTTTGTGATCATAAAAATTTTATAAAAATAAAATGGTATTTAAAATAAGGATTCTTTTTAGCCTATTTTTAAATATTTAAAATAATTAAAAATTCATGAAAATCACAAAAATAATAAAACTCATGAAAATGTTCTAAATTATTTTCTAAACACTTAAAAATAATCGGGATATTTTTCCTGATTTTCTAAACAAAGATATTGAATTTTTAAGCTTAAAATAATTTTTAAAGGCTAAAAAAAGGATTTCCACTAACATAATTCTAATAAATCAAAGAAAATTTAGAAAAAGATAAAATTTACTTCCCTGAGTTCTCTGACCTGGAGAATTAATAAAAATATAAAAAGTAATTTATGAAATTAAAGTATAAATTCTTTTTTAATTAAGTGATAAAATTAATACAAAATAATAATAATTAAAATATATTTTAAAAAATCATAAAATTTTGTCCAAAAGATCCTCTGACTTAGGTGAACCTCCAAAAATTTTATCATCAACAAAAACTTTACTTTGGTTAACTAAATAAATTAATTTTGAAAATCCTATTTTTGAGTTAAAAATAATTATATAAATAAATAAAATTTTGAAACATCACACTTTCTTCTCTGATGTCTTAATTGACCCATGAATGAGGTGGGATAAAAATTTTAAAGTCATTTGAATTGAATTTGACAAATTATGAAGTGTTATACATAAGTTTGGGAGTCCAATCAATTAAATGATCCTAGACTTAGGGGTATGATTTTGGGTGTCAATAACTCACTAATATAATACCCCTATTTGATGAACACCAAAGAAAATATATATATATATGAATCATCACCATCATTTATAAGTCAAATTTCATTTACAATGACTAAGACACTCACCAAAAATCTTAAGGGCTTAGTAGTGACTTAGGCTAAATCAAGTTTCATTTAAATAAGGATTAGAAAAGTAAACATCATTGAAAGTTAAAACATCTTTCAAACACTACAAGCCCAAGTCAAAATTGGGCTAAGTCTCTTAAACTTGCCTTTTTAAGGGTCTTCACCCACATAATTCTTAAATTGAATCACAAGTGGTAATTACCCTTTTCTTAGGGATAATTGAGACATCAATGTTCATTGAGCATTAGGGTGTCCATAGGATGAATTATTAAGCAAAATAGTAAGTTTAAAAGAACTCGAAATTTTCCACCAGGCAGCGAGAGAGTAGCACGGACCTGCTTCTTTCTCTAGATCTGTTGGATACCTCAAAGATCTACTAAACTTAATATGTTTTGCTTGACAAAATCATCCTTA
>NW_018164986.1:196343-198355 GCF_001263595.1 Phalaenopsis equestris | reverse complement strand
CTCTTTCATTTAAACTATGAAAAATATGGGATCAATCTAATTTCATACTTTTCTAAACTTCAAAGTCCTTCCTAAGCGGGCTACGGGATTTCGATTCTGGTTGTTCGGGATTTCGATTCTGGTTGCTGACAACTTCTTACGGGCAACTCCCCCAAACCAAAATAGCGCCGATAAGCATACCCCTAAACATGTTTGAATTAGAGCAGCATAAGAACAAAAAAAGCAGCTCAAATTATTTCCATCAAGATAGAAAGCTTCTCCAAAATATATTTGAATGAGACAATAGAAGTAATATAATCGCAGCATCAAGCCATCAAAACTAGATTTAAGAACATCCATATCTCAAAACAAATAAACTCTAACCTGATTTTCTTGCTAGTTTAAGAAAGGAGAGGGTGGAGAAGCAATTGCAAGAAAGGACGCTTCCAAACAGAAAAGAAATCGCAGTACTATATCTCTTCCAAAACATCCAAGAAAAAAAATGCCGCCCGACTCTTCCCTCTCATGGGGTATTTATAGGTAAAGGCGAGGAGGATTCACGACAAGGAAGCTCACGACCTCAAGGCTCGATAAGGGGCCCACGACAAGGGTTATGCATTTGGGCGGGAAAAATTGGTTAGCAACGGGCTACCGGCGACAAGAGTTTGGCAAGGGAAGAGATGACCGACATACTGGCAAGGAGACCTCACGGTCTGGCTAGGGCAAAGAACAGGGGCGTGAGGAGAAGAAGCTAAGGCATGTAAGGGGAATTAGATTTAGGAATTTTCTTTTTTTTAAAACCTTTTATGTAAAAAAAATAATCTTATTTTGTTAACAAAAAAAATGTCAAATTTCGTGCAACTTACTTGTACGCATTGCCCTAGCAAAATGGGTGTCCTTCCTAGCTAAAATTGACGTCTTTGATGCAACGGCGCAGTCCGTTTCATCGTCCGGAGCCATCCGAACAAATTCATCGACAATCGCGCCAAATTAACTTCGATTCGTGCGCGACACGTTAAATGAAATTATTTTGACCCGATTGGAGCCGTTTAACGAGTAAGATGAAAATATTGACCGGTCCTTGCATAAGCAACAACCAAAGTCAAATACGACGCTCAAAGTGACAAGTCAAATGTCGCGCACGTCACGGGGTCCCTTATGTCTTTCAAATTTCTATAGGAGTTCAATTTGAGCTTCAATATGTCCGCTTTTCGATTGACCCAATCGAATATTGAGGATCTAAAATCGTCCATATGAAACTGCAAAGAGCAAAGAAATGGCTTGAATTTCAAAGGGGTGTGGGTCTCAGTCTAGTCCTCTAAGAGAGTCATAATAGGGAAATCTTAAGGCTAGACCCTAGGGTATCTAGAGAAGGGATAAGAAGACCTCAAAAATTGAGGTCAACATGTCCCCATGAAGAAGGAGAGCTAAATGAGAAGAAGGTATAGTCCCTACAGTAATCTCTTCAGTATCCTTCCCCCTTACTGCCAAACTATGTGCTGGAATGTTGCCTTCCCTAAGGATATGCTGGAAATTCACTTCAACATTGATCAACATACTCTTGATATTAGTAGTCCACCTAACAACATTCCATGGGGCAGCTTCTTCCTGTTTCAGTATTCTGATACAGCTGATGGAATCAGACTCTACCACCAATTTTGTGATGTTGCATTGATTGGCAAGGTAGAGAGCCCAATAAATGGCTATCATCTCAGTTTCAAGTGCATCATTAGCCTAAGTTGGAGAGGAAAAGTACAAAATGCACTTTCCTTGAGAGTTCCTAATGATTCCTCCCACACCAGCAGCCTCCTTATAGAAGCTCCCATCTGTATTGGCCTTCAGCCACCCTTTAGGAGGGGGGTCCAGAGGACCAAAGTTATCTTGGTCAATTTCAGATTTTCCCCATTGGGCACCCAATTCTGGAAAACATTGGGAAAGTTATGATATTTTATAAGCTTTTGCAAATATGAAGTACAATTCAAAACCATAGCCATTCCCTTAGGTTTGATGTTGTCATACTTTACTTGGTTTCT
>NW_018164986.1:194207-196298 GCF_001263595.1 Phalaenopsis equestris | reverse complement strand
GAATCGAAATTTAGGTACCGACCTCGAAGAGAGGGAATCAGAATTTAGGCACTGACCCCAAAATGAGAGTTGAAATTTAGGTATCAACCTCGAAAAGAGAATCAGATTTTAGGTACTGACCTCGAAGGGAGGGACACAAAATTTAGGTACTGACCCCGGAATGAGAGTTGAAATTTAGGTATCAACCTCGAAAAGAGAATCAGAATTTAGGTACCGACCTCGAAAGGAGGGAATCAGAATTTAGGTACTGACCCCATACTGAGAGTTGAAATTTAGGTATCAACCTCGAAAAGAGAATCAAAATTTAGGTACCGAACTCGAAGGGAGGGAATCATATTTTAGGTACTGACCCCAGAATGAGAGTTAAAATTTTGGTATCAATCTCGAAAAGAGAATCAGAATTTAGGTACTGACCTCAAAGGGAGGGAATCAGAATTTAGGTCTGACCCTAAAATGAGAGTTGAATTTTAGGTATCAACCTCGAAAAGAGAATTGGAATTTAGGTACCGACCTCTAAGGGAGGGAATCAGAATTTAGGTACTGACCCTGGAATGAGAGTTGAAATTTAGGTATCAACCTCGAAAAGAGAATCATAATTTAGGGACCAACCTCGAAGGGAGGGAATTAGAATTTGGTTATTGACCCCGGATTGAGAGTTGAAATTTAAGTATCAACCACGAAAAGAGAATCAAAATTTAGGTACCGACCTCAAAGGGAGGGATCAGAATTTAGGTACTGACCCGGGAATGAGAGTTGAAGTTTAGGTATCAACCTCGAAAAGAGAATCAAAATTTAGGTACCAACCTCGAAGGGAGGGAATTAGAATTTAGGTACTAACCCCAGAATGAGAGTTGAAATTTAGGTATCAACCTTGAAAAGAGATGCAGAATTTAGGTACCAACCTCAAAGGGAGGGAATCAAAATTTAGGTACTGACCCCGGAATGAGAGTTGAAATTTAGGTATCAACCTCGAAAAGAGAATCAAAATTTAGGTACCGACCTCGAAGGGAGGGAATCAGAATTTAAGTACTGACCCCGAAATGAGAGTTGAAATTTAGGTATCAAGCTCGAAAAGAGAATCAAAATTTAAGTGTCGACCTCGAAGGGAGGGGATCAAAATTTAGGTACTGACCCCAAAATGCGAGTTGAAATTTAGGTATCAAGCTCAAAAAGAGAATCGGAATTTAGGTACCGACCTCGAAGAGAGGGAATCAAAATTTAGGTATTAACCCCAAAATGAGAGTGTAGGAAGAATGTCGAAATATGTGAAGTTTTGCAAAATTGTGAGAGAAGAAATCAAACCAAAGGGAATGTAGAAACGAACAATTTGTGGGGAAATAGGATAGGGATTGAAGTCTTTATGGAAGACTTTTTAGTGTTTGGAACTTCATTTGACTCATGTTTAGAACATTTATCTAAAGATCTTAAGTGTTGTGAAGAAACAAATTTAGTCCTTAACTAGGAAAAATACCAATTTATGGTAGCAGGAGGAATTATATTAGGTCATCAAATATCAGAAAATGGTATGGAAGTAGATCCTGCTAAAATTCAAGTGATTGTTAATTTACCTTATCCAACAAATGTAAGGGAAATTAGGAGTTTTTTAGGACATGTTGGATTCTACAGGCGATATATTAATGACTTTTCTAAGATTGCTAAGCCTTTATACCATTTAATAGAGAAAAATGCAATTTTTGAATTTTGATGAGGAATACCTAAAAGCTTTTAAATTATTAAGAGAAAAATTAATCACTGCACCAATTATAGTTTCACCAAATTGGGAAAATCTTTTGAACTTATGTGTGATACAAGTGATTATGCTATTGGAGTTGTTTTAGGACAAAAATATGATAAAATTTTCAAAGTTATTTACTATGCTAGTAAAACTCTTAATGAAACTCAAATTAATTATACAACATTTGAAAAAGAGTTATTAGCAATAGTATATGTTTTTGATAAATTTAGATCGTATTTGATTGGAACTCATTGCATATTGCATATGGATCATTCTGCTATTAAGTACTTAATTAAAAAGAAGGATACTAAATGAAGACTTATAAGATGGATTCTTCTTTTACAAGAATTTGATTT